>NC_091549.1:5289786-5294786 GCF_042767895.1 Penaeus vannamei
GTGAAAGATCATAGAAATATAGTGTTGTGTGTGTGTGTGTGTGTGTGAGAGAGAGAGAGAGAGAGAGAGAGAGAGAGAGAGAGAGAGAGAGAGAGAGAGAGAGAGAGAGAGAGAGAGAGAGAGACAGAGAGACAGAGAGACAGAGAGACAGAGAGACAGAGAGACAGAGAGACAGAGAGACAGAGAGACAGAGAGACAGAGAGAGAGAGAGAGAGAGAGAGAGAGAGAGAGAGAGAGAGAGAGAGAGAGAGAGAGAGAGATGTTTAATATATAAACACACCTATATACACCCTTTCCATAAATCTTCCCCCCCCTAATGTCTCCTCCACAGAACACGAAACACGAGCAGTGCCTGAGCCTCGCCTCCCTCCTGAAGGCGCTCGACAGCCCCCGCGTTGACCTCGTGCTGACCTCCGGGGCGAATCTGGACATGGTGTTGAATCCCCTGTGCTATATGTACCCCCAGCGCGCCAAGGTAAGATTCGGCTATGCTGGGGAGGAGGACAGAGAGAGGGAATTATGTTCGTTTAATTAGGTGTGGGTGTGAGTTTATTGTGAATATGAAATAAGCACATGTGCGTACATGGGTGTATGTACGCACACACAAGGTTCTATGTAAGTTATTGATATGGACTTTGCATATACACATGCAGGTCGGTACCTACGCGCGCATGCGCATACACACACACATACACACACACACTCGCTGCAAGCACTCACCGATGGTCTAAGGCAACGCACACACACACACACACACACACACACACACACACACACACACACACACACACACACACACACACACACACACACACACACACACACACACACACACACACACAAACACACACACACACACACACACACACACAAACAAACACACTCGCCGCAAGCACTCACCGCCATGTATATTCCAGGCAATATTGGTGGGACGAATTCTACAGCCCGAGGACATTCCAGAAGATTACAGAGACTGTTCCAAGAGTCTTGTTCACGTGACCGGACAATATTCTCTCCTGGTTCTCAGGCCTGACCCTCCATCTCGTTCTCGCCAGGATTTGTGAAGCAAGTTTTCACCAGGGTTGCTAGTTCACATTACTTGGGTGGTGAAGAGTTTGTTGTGGAGGTCCGGTGTGGATCTAACAACGAGTGTAGTGAGTTTAGGCCTTGTGTTGTTGATATTTGGACTTTAAGCTTGCAAAGATAATTGAAAATACATTAGTTACACCTTTCCTTAACGCCATTAGTAAAAAAATAACGTTTTCTATGGTGATGGTCGATGTAGTCATAATAGAAAACGCTTATATATAGAGGGGGACTCATATAAACCGTACGAATATTTTTTCCCCTAAACAATCAGGGTGGACGGAGAGCTTATTTTCGGGAAAGGATTGGCCTATAGTATGAGGTAAGATTTTTTGGCACAAGGTCCTGACGCAGAGTAATGCCCTAATTGACACTAGCGCAGCATTTTGGCGCAGAAGCAGAGGTCGCTGCAATGGCGCTGCATTCAGACGGGCGAAAGACGTTTTTTCATTATTTTCCATTTTCCTTTCAGTCGCTTTCCCCTCTCCGTCGCGTTTGGTCACAACAAAATGCCTATTTACATTTGAAATCCAGTATTGCATACCAAAAGCGTTCACATCCAAAGTGAATCCGGCACAAAGTGAAGCAATTCTGTCCCTGATTGGCGCAGTCAAGACGCAGGCAAAATGAGCAAATGGCGCTCAGGATAAACAACGCAGTTTAGTCTTCAATTTTGAATTTAATTTCGTTTTTTTTTCCATTTGTAATCGTACTTTTTCATACTGTTGGCAAAAAATGACGATGACATGATACTGATGATAATAATAATGGCAATGATAATAACTGTCACCGACCAAAGGATATATGTATATATGAATCGAATGTGGGGTTATAGGAATGGCGTATTGTAGATGCCGAAAGTATCATAACCCGTTGTAGAGGATAGGTTTTATAGTGAGGGAAGTGAAATGGTGTTTTGCCGTTAGTTCTGATGAGCGATAACAGGCATTCGCAATTCGGGATTGAGAGAGAAAATCCTTCGCAGCTGACGGAATAAATCTCTGCTTGTCATAACCATTGTCTCGGTATCGTTAGATCACTACAGATCTCTCTCTGTCTCTGTCTCTGTCTCTCTCTCTCTCTCTCTCTCTCTCTCTCTCTCTCTCTCTCTCTCTCTCTCTCTCTCTCTCTCTCTCTCTCTCTCTCTCCTCTCCTCACACCTCCCTCCCTCCCTCCCCTCCCTCCTCCCTCCTCCCTCCCTCCCTCCCTCTCCCTCCCTCCCTCCTCCTTCCCTCTCTCTTTCACTCTGTCTCTCTCTTTCACTCTCTCTCTCTCTCTCTCTCTCTCTCTCTCTCTCTCTCCCTCCCTCCCTCCCTCCCTCCCTCCCTCCCTCCCTCCCTCCCTCCCTCCCTCCCTCCCTCCCTCCCTCTCTCCCTCCCCTCCCTCCTCTCCCTCTCCCTCTCTCTCTCTCTCTCTCTCTCTCTCTCTCTCTCTCTCTCTCTCTCTCTCTCTCTCTCTCTCTCTCTCTCTCTCTCACTCTCTCTCTCTCTCTCTCTCTCTCTCTCTCTCTCTCTCTCTCTCTCTCTCTCTCTCTCTCTCTCTCTCTCTCTCTCTCTTGCTCGCTCGCTTTCTCGCTCTCTTTCTCTCAATCTCTTTACGTCTCCTCTCCTCTTTTACCTTTCCCCCTCCCCCCTTTTCTCTCTCTCACTCTCACTCTCTCTCTCTCTCTCTCTTTCTCTCTCTCTCTCTCTCTCTCTCTCTCTCTCTCTCTCTCTCTCTCTCTCTCTCTCTCTCTCTTTCTCTCTCTCTCTCTCTCTCTCTCTCTCTCTTCTCTCTCTCTCTCTCTCTCTCTCTCTCTCTCTCTCTCTCTATATATATATATATATATATATATATATATATATATATATATATATATATCACTCTATCTATCTATCTATCTACCTCCATCTCCAATAGACACGAAAGTCGTGTTCGAAGAAATCTACAAATAGTGTACGAACTATACGTAGTTGCGAACGAAAGGAATATAATTTCTTCTGAATAATAAGAGTGTTCACCATATAAGGAAATTTAGGGAACAGTTGTTTCAAAAATAATAAACTTCCCAAAGGTTGTTTCGTTATTCATGTAGCATTTTTAATTAAATGTATTGTTATTTGAAGGGTTTCATTTTCAGCATCGAAGATAATTTCAGAAGCTATAATAAACATGTATACATATTTGTAGGTATATATAAATTTCTGTTTATATGTGTATATATATTTTGTTTATCTATTCATATATGCATATAAAAGTATACATATACATATATACATTTATATATACATATATATATATATATATATATATATATATATATATATATATATATATATATATATATATATATATATATATATATATGGGGGGGTCGAGTACGGAAAGTTATAAAGCGTAGTAGTTAGTTACCATTCTTTCTGCCAAGACCCAATTACAGTTTTTTCCTGTAATCTCAACCAGGGAACGAAATCATTTGTAGAAAAACAAGATTTTTTTTTTTTTCTAATTTGTATATACGTGCTCTATCTTTTCAGCGCCATTTTACTCCATAACGTTCCCCTTGTTTCACCAATGAAATCAGTGGAAAACTAGAAAACATACAAATATGTCTTGGAGTTGTGGGTTGCCTTCTGACGATTTTGGTCCAGGTATCATTACATATGAAAAGGTAAAAAATCATAAAGGCGTTCATGAGGTAACGAGAGTAATATTTTTATTTCGGTGAGATTTGTGACTGTCTCTGTACATAATTCGGGAAATAAAAGAATATGAAATATTCATGTACTATTCCTTATCGATCCATGATGATGATGATAATAAAATCATTGGAGCTGTAAGAAACGAATCCACATTGTTTTTCGTAAAAACAAGAATCTCTTCGAAGCGTTCAAAGCCCCGTGTTCGAAACTCGAGTGAACCACTTGGTGTTCTTTTCATCTGCTTGTGTTCGGTTGTTCATGAGCGTTTTCTGGAGACATGGAAATCCTTTCTCAGGTTGGCGGTTACAGAAAGAAAAGGTAAGAATGTCATAGTGAACATTTTTGTCATTGGGTAGCTGAGCAGAAAGGTAACAACAGGTCACTCAAAAGTGTAATAAAATCGGTTTGTTTTGATGATGGTTCGACGCCGATTGAAGAGTGGTTCGGTGAAACAGAGCTGTTGGTTGACACGAAACTAAGGGTGCGTCCACACCAGTGACAAAACACGGTGGGGACATTAAGACTGACAAGTTGGGTAACAGGTTGTTTAGTCGTTAAGGAACATCGAAGTAGACATGTTGGTACGGATTTGTTGGGCGACATGTTAGTAGTCCTGGTGTGGACGAGACCTCCCACCAACGGACCAACATGGTGTGGGCAGTTTCACCAACTCGACTCTTATTGCCGACATGTCTCTCAACGTTGTAACAGATATGTCCCCATGCATATCAGGTACTGTTTCCTTTCCCTCTCCTCCTCAGACTCGAATTTGGAATCGAGGACGATACCAAAATTGTTTCACTTTCTTCAATAAATCTAGTTTGTGCATTGTATCAACATGGTAGAGTGTTTTTCCATTCATCAGGTGATCTGTATCCAAGCAACATGATACAAGTGTGGACGCACCCTAGAACAATCAGTGGAACTCAGTCGGTGCAGATATAATATCATTATGATATACGGTTATGATAAGGTAGGTAATATCAATTCATCAGATGAAAATGAATCGATAGATCTTCGTTAAAAGTCCACATCATCCATATTTAACAGATCTAAAACCAATAAGTTATTCAGAAATTGAAGAATAAATACAGTCCAAAGCAGCATGTATATACGTTGAAATAAGCCAATATGAGGAATTTATATATATATATATATATATATATATATATATATATATATATATATATATATATATATACACACATGTGTGTGTGTGGATATATTTATATA
>NC_091549.1:5319786-5332286 GCF_042767895.1 Penaeus vannamei
ACCCTCTAGCCCTCCCCCACCTTTCCCTTTCCCTTTCCCCTCCCTCCCCTCTCCTCCTTCTCTTCCCTCTCCACCTCTCCCCTTTTCCCCTCTCCCCTTTTCCCTTTTCCTCCCCACCTCTCCCTTTTCCCTCTCTCCGCCTTTCCCTCTCCCCTCTACCCTCTCCCTTTTCCCTCTCCCCTTTTCTCTTTTCACTCCCCACCTTTCCCTCTCCCCTTTTCTCTTTTCCTTCCCCATCTCTCCCTTTTCCCTCTCCTCTCCCTTTTCCTTCCCCATCTCTCCCTTTTCCCTCTCCTCTCTCCCTCTCCCCATTTCCCCTCTCCGCCTTCCTCTACAGGTGTGTGTGTGTGTGTGTGTGCGTGTGTGTATGGGTGTGTGTGCGTGTGTGTGTGTTGTGAGTGTGTGTGTTTGTGTGTGCGTGTGTGTGTGTGTGTGTGTATGCGCGTGTGTGTGTGTGTGTTTGTTTGTGTACGTTGTGTGTGTGTGTGGCTGTATAAGAATATACGTATGCATAAAAGCATATGTTCTAGAATTTTTGTGCTATCATGTGCAAAATACCCAACATTTTAATGATTTAGTAGACAACACAACACCAAGCACAGTCCACAAACAAGTGAACCCACATATTACCCGCACATATCCACCTTCTGTCGGTTTCTGGTCCGTGGTTCACTTCATCCATCCTTCGTCCACTTCTCCATTTCCCTTCTTTCTTTTCTTCACATATTTTTTTTACCCTCTTTCGTCTCTCTCTCGTATCACTCTGTCTTATCTTTCCTTATTTCTTCGTTATCTTCTTTTACTTTTTTCTCTTCTTAATTTTCTTTCTATTTAATCACTTCCTTTCCCTTCCCCTCTCAATACTTTTACTTTCTCCTGTCCTTTGCTTTCTACCTTGATTATTGTTCGTTCCCCTTTGTTTTTTGTTTGTTTTTTTTTCTTCACCCTCGCTGCCCTCCATCTCTTTCCCCTTCCCCTTTTCTTCCTCCTTCGACCTTTCCCTTTTTCTCATCCCCCTTTCAGGCTCTTCTCCTTCTCTCTCCCTTTCCCAACCTTTTCCCAACCTCTTTCTCTTTCCTCTTCCCCATTCCTGCTTTCCCTACCGCTTTCTCCTTCCACCTTCTCCCTTTTCCACCTTTCCCCTCTCCCTTTCCACCTCTCCCCCTCTCTCCCTCTTCCTTCTCCCTTTCCAACTTTCTCCCTCTCTCCCCTCTCCCTATGCCCTACCCTTAGCCCTCTCCACCGTTCCCTCTTCCCTTTTCCATCCCCACCTTTCCCTTTTCTGTTTTCCCTCTCCCCTTTTCCCTTTTCCCTCTCCCCTTCCCCCTCTCCCCTCTCCCCTCTCCCCTTTTCTCTTTTCCCTCCCCACCTTTCCCTTTTCTTCCCCCTGACCTCTCCCCTCTACCCTCTCTCTTTTCCCTCTCCCCTTTTCTCTTTTCACTCCCCACCTTTCCTTCCCTCCTTTCTCTTTTCCTTCCCCCATCTCTCCTTTTTCCCTCTCCACCTTTCCCTCCCCACCTTTCCCTCTCCCCCTCTCTCCCTCTCTCCCTCCCTCTCCCCTTTTCCCTCTCCCCTCTCCCCTCTCCCCTTTTCTCTTTTCCCTCCCCATCTCTCCCTTTCCTCTCCTCTCTCCCCTTTCCCCCTCTCCGCCTTTCCTTTCTCTCCCTCTCCCTCTCTCCCCTCTCCCCTTTTTCTCTTTTCCCTCCCCACCTCTCCCTCCTCCCTCTCCCCTCTCTCCCTTTTCCCTCTCCCTCTCCCCTCTCCCCTTTTCCCTTTTCCCTCTCCCCTCCTCCCCATCTCCCCTCTCCCCCCTCCCCTTTTCTCTTTCCCCTCCACACCTTTCCTTCTCTCCCTCTCCTCCCCTCCCCCTTTTCCCTTTACCTTCCCCCATCTCTTCCTTTTCTCTTTTCCTCCCCACCTTTCCCTTTCCCCTCTCCCTCTCTCCCCTTTTCCCTCTCCCTCTCTCCCCCTCCGCTTTCTTTTCCCTTTTTCCCTCTCCCCTTCCCCCTCTCCCCTCTCCTCCCTGCTTCCTCTCCCCTCTCCCCTTTTCCCTCCCCACCTCTCCCCTCTCCCCTCTTCCCTTTTCCCCTCTCCTCTCCTTTTCTCTCTTTCCCTCCCCACCTTTCCCTCTCCCCTCTCCCATCTCCCCTCTCCCCTTTTCTCTTTTCTCTCTCCCCTCTCCCTCTCCCCTCTCCCCCTTTTCTCTCTTACATCCCCACCTTTCCCCCTTTCCCTCTCCCCTCTCCCCTCTCCCCTTTTCTCTTTTCCCTCTCCTTCTCCCCTGTCCCCTTTTCCCTCTCCCCTTTTCCCTTTTCCTTCCCCACCTCTCCCTTTTCCCTCTCCCCTTTTCCCCTCTCCTCCTTCCTCTACAGGTCCAGCCATCCACGAGACATCAAGGTAGGCGACAGGACAAGCTAATCATTGCTCTACGGCGGCAGCTGCAGTTCAGCTGTTGATCAAACGGCGTGAGGAACCGGCCTTTCTGCCACCCCGCCTGCAGTTCACATGGAGGTGGGGTGGGGGAGGGGGGATGGGAATGGTGGGGGTGAGGGAGGATGGGATGGAGTGGGGGTGAGGGGGGGTGAGGGATGGTGAGGGCGAGGGGTAGTAGCGGTGGAGGGGGGATGAGGAAATGGGGGTGGGGAGAGTGAGGGGGATGGGATGGGGTGGGGATGAGGGGGATGGGATGGGGGGGATGAGGGGGATGGGATGCAAATTGAGGTGGGAGTGATGGGATGAGGAGGGAGTGATGGGGAGGGATGGGTGGATGGGATGGGTGTGAGGGTGAGGATGGGATGGGGTGGGTGAGGGAGGATGAGGGGGATGGGATGGGGTGGATGAGGGGATGGATGGGGAGGGTGAGGGGGATGGAGATGGGGTGGGGTGAGGGGGGATGTGTGGGGGAGAGGGGGTGAGGGGGGATGGGGATGGGGTGTAGGGGGATGGGGTGGAGTGGTGATGGGGGATGGGATGAGGGTGGGTGATGAGGATGGGGTGTGATGAGGGTGGGTGATGGGATGGGGGATGGGGTGGGGAGGGGGGATGGAAGATTGGGGTGGAGTGAGGGGGATGGGATGGGGTGGGTGAGGGGGGATGGGGTGGGTGGGAGGGGATGGGGTGGGGTGGGTGAGGGTGGCTATGGGATGGGGTGGGTGAGGGAGGATGGGGATGGGGTGGGTGAGAGGGGATGGGATGGGGGATGGACGGGTGAGGGGGGATGGGATGGGGTGGAGGAGGGGGATGGGAGGTGGGGTGAGGGAGGATAGGGGTGGTGAGGGGGAGATGGGATGGGGTGGAGGAGGGGGGATGGGGTGGGGTGGGTGAGGGAGGATGGGAGTGGGGTGGGTGAGGGGGATGGGATGGGGTAAGGGAGGGATGGGATGGGGGGATGGAGGGGGATGGGGTGGGGTAAGGGTGACAGCGGGAGGATGGGGTGGGGTGGTGAGGGGGGATGGGGTGGGGTGGAGGAGGGGGATGGGGGTGGGGTGAGGGAGGATAGGGGTGAGAGGGGGATGGGTGCACGTGAGGGGGGATGGGATGGGGTGGGTGAGGGGGATGGGATGGGGTGGAGGGGGATGGGGTGGGGTGGGTGAGGGAGGATGGGTGGGTGGGGTGAGGGGGGATGGGATGGGGGTGGGTGAGGGGGGATGGGATGGGGTGGAGGAGGGGGATGGGGTGGGTGAGGGGGATAGGGGATGGGTGAGGGGGGATGGGGGCGGGGTGAGTGAGGGGGGATGGGGTGGGTTGCATAGTTTGGATATTTCTCAATTTTTTCGCGTTTTTACATTGTAATTTTTTTCTCGATTTGAGTTATCTTATTCTCTTTAGTTAATTCTTCCTCCAGATTTTTTTTTTTTTTTTTTAGGGGTGGAGTGTGTGTTATTTTGTTATTGTTATAATCTTTCTTTCTTCCTTTTTTACATGTTCTATTTTTTAAAGCTAGGTGGATTTTTTTATTGTGATCTTTCTTTTGTTTTTCTGACCATGTCTATGTATTTTGACTTTTGTATTATTGCGTTTACAATTTCTATCATTCGTTTTATTGTTTTCTTTTCCGTGATTTTCATTTTTCTTCTGTTTTGTCGTTTTTATTTTTCTCTCTCTCTCTTTCCTCCTTTATCATATTTTTCTTATGCATTTTAATAACCCGCCTTTTTCCTTCTTTTTGTATTCCTCTCTCATTTATTTTCTTCTATTAATATTATATATCTGTTTGTTGATTGTTTTTTATGAGTATTAAACATCAATATAAATTTTAGATAGAAATATATAGGGAATTTCGTCCGTACATTCCCTCATTCACTCATTCATCATTCATCTGTTAACTCATTCATCCACCCATCTATCTATCTTTTTTATTCATCTGTCCATTTACCTATCCGGCCATCCATCTATTCATACACATATTTGTGCGTACATACATGTATAGGGTACGCGCATACGGATATAAGAATAAAAGTGAAAATATGAATAATTAAGAAAGTGAATTGATAGATATGATCATAACATATATAAAACCTTGCCCCCCAATAAATAACAGTAATAATGGAATAAAGGATAATAATAATAATAATAATAATGATAATGAAAATGATAATGATAATGATATAAGAGTAATAATAGTATTGATACTGATAAAGTTGATAATGATAATGATGACAATAATAATTAGTATAATAATAATATCAACACTGGTAACAATAATAATGATAACATTGATAATAATGATAGTAATAATAATAATGGTAACAATAATAATAATCATAATAAGAATGATGATAATAATAATAACAATAATAATAATAATAATAATAGTAATAACAATAATAATAATAATAATAATAATGATAATAATAATAATAATAATAACAATAATAATAATAATAATAATAATAATAATAATAATAATAATAATAATAATAATAATAATAATAATAATAATAACAATATCAATAATAATAATAATTCAGATAATTCATAATTTCATCGGCGGCCAGATTCTGCCCATGACTTATTACCGGCCATCCCCGTCCCCCGCTCGGCTCGATACCAAAATATCGAACGAGGTAACTGCCAATTAACTCGTACATGCAACGCATTTTAGGACTTATTGGCTCTGTTATTTCACTAATTCGTTTTTCATTGGCTATTTTGGTTTTCGAAAATCGCGTTAGTGTCTTTTTTTAATGCCGGAGCACCAACGTCCGTCATATGATCGCGGTGTGAGCACGTAAATATGCCTTGATGAATGGTCTTGCTTTGACGTTCCTGAATGCTGGGTGTTACAGCATTAAATTCTGTTTAAAATGTTTCTCTACGCGAAATTCCCGATATTCTTAAGGAATTAAGTGATAGAATGCTTATATTAGACAATATCTGAGTATTGGAATGAAGTGAAAGAATGTTTATATTAGACAATATCTGAGTATTGGAATTAAGTGACAGAATGTTTATATTAGACAATATCTGAGTATTGGAATTAAGTGGCAGAATGTTTATATTAGACAATATCTGAGTATTGGAATTAAGTGACAGAATGTTTATATTAGACAATATCTGAGTATTGGAATTAAGTGACAGAATGTTTATATTAGACAATATCTGAGTATTGGAATTGAGTGACAGAATGTTTATATTAGACAATATCTGAGTATTGGAATTAAGTGACAGAATGTTTATATTAGACAATATCTGAGTATTGGAATTAAGTGACAGAATGTTTATATTAGACAATATCTGAGTATTGGAATTAAGTGATAGAATGTTTATATTAGACAATATCTGAGTATTGGAATTAAGTGACAGAATGTTTATATTAGACAATATCTGAGTATTGGAATTAAGTGACAGAATGTTTATATTAGACAATATCTGAGTATTGGAATTAAGTGACAGAATGTTTATATTAGACAATATCTGAGTATTGGAATTAAGTGACAGAATGTTTATATTAGACAATATCTGAGTATTGGAATTAAGTGACAGAATGTTTATATTAGACAATATCTGAGTATTGGAATTAAGTGACAGAATGTTTATATTAGACAATATCTGAGTATTGGAATTAAGTGATAGAATGTTTATATTAGACAATATCTGAGTATTGGAATTAAGTGACAGAATGTTTATATTAGACAATATCTGAGTATTGGAATTAAGTGACAGAATGTTTATATTAGACAATATCTGAGTATCTATTTGTAATGATATTATCGATATGAATTCAATATTAAGACTAATGAAAGCAGTAGGAACTGAATCATCTTTAGTACGAATGGTATATCTCAGGATTAGACAAGAGGTAACTGTATTGATAAGGATACGAATAGCAACAGTACTTATGATAATACTATTTGTACTATCGGCCGTGATAATGATAATGTAATGATGGTGATGATAAAAATGATAATGTTGATAGTAATAATAAAGTTTATGACAAAGATAATGATAATGATAATGATAGCAATAATAAAGTGAAGATAATGAAAATGATAATAATGAGGAAAGTAATGATGAAAATAACAATAATAAGGATGAGGATGATAATGATATCAATGATGATAATGATAATAAAAATGATAGTGATAATGTTAACAATAACTATAATGATATTAAGGATAATAGTGATTATAATGATAATAACAACACAACATAATAAAAGCATCAAAATAACAACATTAAAACAGCAAGAACAACAATAATAATGATAATAAAATGTTAGTTTACAAGATATGCGCTTAAACCTAAAACTTTTTTCTCTTTTTTTTCTTTTCTTTTTTTTAGCATTATTGTTGTTGTTGTTATCAATATCATTTTTGTTGTTGTTATCATTATTATTTTTATCATTATCATTATTATATTTTTTATCATTATTAACATGATCATCATCATTATTATCATCATAATTATCGTTATCATCATCACTATTATTATTATTGTTATTATTATCGCTTCTACCCACCCTTCTCTTCCTCTTCTTCCTCCTTCTCCTTTTGTTTCTCCTCCTTCCTTTTCTTCCTCCTCCTCCTCTTCTTCCTTCTCCCCCTCCTCCTCTTTCCTCTTCCTTCTCCCTTTTTATCTCCGTTTTCTCCCCCACATCCTCCCTCTTTCTCCGCCTCCTCCTTCTTCCTTCTTCCTTCTCCTTCTCCCTCTTCTCCTCCGCCGTCCCATCCCCCTTTTCCTCTTCCCCTATCCATTCTCCCTCTCCTCTTCCCATGCTAACCCTTTCTCTTCTCCCTCTTTCTCCTCCTCCTCCTCCTTCCATCCCTCCTCCTCTTCCTCCTTTTTATTCCATCCCTCCTCCTATCCCGTCCCTTCCTCCCTCTTGCTCCTCCTCCTACATTTCCTCCTCCTCTTCCCTCTCCCACTTCCCCCTTCCCCCACCTTATCCCTCTTCCTCCACCTCCTCTACCACCTCCTGCCTTCTCTATCTCCACCTCTTCATCCTCCTCTCCTTCCCTTCCCATCCCCCTCCTCCTCCTCTTCCTCTTCCTCTCCCACCTCCCACCACCAACTCTCCCTTCTCCCTTCCTCCTCTCCTTCCTCCTCTTCCTTCTCGTCCTACTCTTCTTCCTCCTCCTCCCACCTCCACCACCTCCTCCTTCCTTCTCCTCTTCCCTCTCCCACCTCCACCACCTCCTCTCCCTCCTCCCCTTCCTTCTCTTCCCTCCTCCTCCTCTCCCTCCTCCCCTTCCTTCTCCTCCCTCCTCTCCCTCCCTCCCTTCCTTCTCCTCCTCTCTTCCTCCTCCTCTCCACCTCCACCTCCTCCTCCTCCTTCCTTCCTCCTCCTCCTCCTCCTCCCTCCATCTCCTCCTCCTCTTCGTCCTCCTCCCATTCCTTCTCCTCCTCCTCTCCCTCCCTTCTCCTCCTCCTCGTCCCCTCCCTCCATCTCCCTCCCTTCCTTCTCCTCCATCTCCTCCCTCCTCCTCGTCCTCCATCTCCATCTCCTCCTCTCCCTCCTCTCCCTCCATCTCCTCCTCCTCTTTCACCTCCTCCCTCCTCCCTCCCTCCATCTCCCTCGTCCTCCTCCTCCCTCTCCCTCCATCTCCTCCTCCTCCTCGTCCTCTCCCTCCATCTCCTCCTCCCTCCTCGTCCTCCTCCCATTCCTTCTCATCCTCCTCCTCCCCTTCCTCCTCCTCCTCTCCCTCCATCTCCTCCTCCTCCTCGTCCTCTCCCTCCTCCCCTTCCTTCTCCTCCTCCTCCTCCTCTCCCTCCATCTCCATCTCCTCCTCCTCGTCCTCTCCCTCCTCCTTCTCTCCCTCCATCTCTCCTCCTCCTCCTCTCCCTCCTCGTCGTACTCCTCTTCTTCCTTCTCGTCCACCTCCTCCTCTCCCTCCATCTCCTCCTCCTCCTCTCCCACCTCCTCTCCCTCTTCCCCTTCCTCCACCTCCTCCTCTCCCTCCATCTCCGTCTCCTACCTCCTCTTCGTCCTCCTCCTCTTCACCATAATCCTCTTGCCCGGACTTCATCATCCTCGCATCATGACATCAAACGTGGTGCCTCGATATGACACCGTGAGAACCTCCTTCAACCGCCCTTTGAGATGTGTTGTGCAAGGGAGGTGGCCATATCCCCCCCCCCCCGCCCCCTCCTCCTCCATGAACCACCCCCGCCCCCCTCCCTCCCCCAGGGCTCGCAGGTTGTTTGCCCCGAGGCTATTACTGGCCAGTGTGTCTGTTGTATTTATTATTCGTCTGTTTTCTTTTCTTTTTTTCGGTCTTTCTTTATTTTTTTAATTTGTTTGTTTGTTTGTTTTTCTTTTTCTCTTTTTCTTTCTCTTTCTCTACCTCTGTTTCATTCTCTTTCTCTCTGTCTCTCTATCTGTCTATCTTTATACCTTTGTATTTATGGTTTAGTCTGTTTACTACTTTGGTGTTTTGTATTTGTATGATCTGTCTTTTAATTTCTTTTACCCTCTCCTATCTCTGCAAGTATATGGTACGGTTGTTTATACCTTTCTAATTTACTTCTATTCTTTTTCTTTCTTTTTTTCTTTTGTTTATACCTTTCTAATTTACTTCTATTTTTTCTTTCTTTTTTTCTTTTCTTTCTTTTTTCTTTTTTTCTTCTTTCTTTTCTTTTCTTCTTTTTTTCACTGCAGTTTCGTCTGTTCTGGAGTGAGTTCCGATTCATTGAACTCCTCTCCCGAAGGCGGTTTCTCCCCACAAGATCCATTTAGTGAAAGAATTATGTTATTGGTTGCGGCGCGGGTACTCCCCTCCCCACGTCTTCCCTTCCCTTCCCTCCTTTCCCACCTCCCCCTCCCCTCCTTCCCTTCCCTCCTTCTCCACCTCCCCCTCCTCCTTGTTCTTCCCTTCCTTCTCCATCTCCCTCCCCCTTCCCTTCCCTCCTTCCCTTCCCTCCTACCCCACCTCCCCTTCCCTCCTCCCGTCCCCTCCTTCCCTTCCTTCCCTTCCCCACCCCCCTCCCCCTTCCCTTCTCTCTCCTCCCCACCTCCCCCTCCCTCCTTCCCTTCCCTCCTTCCCCACCTCCCTCCTTCCTTCCCTCCCTCCCTCCCTCCCCCCCTCCCCCTCCTCCCCCTTCCCTTCCCTTCCCTTCCTTCCTTCCCTCCTCCCACCTCCCCCTTCCCCTTCCCTCCTTCCCCACCTCCCCCTTCCCCCTTCCCTTCCCTCCCTCCTCCCCCTCCTCCCCCTCCTCCCTTCCCCTTCTCTTCCTCCCCCACCTCCCCCTCCCTCCTTCCCTTCCCTCCTTCCCCACCTCCCCTCCTTCCTTCCCTCCCTCCCTCCCCCTCCTCCCCTTCCCTTCCCTTCCTTCCTTCCCTCCTCCCACCTCCCCCCTTCCTTCCCTCCTTCCCCCACCTCCCCTTCCCCCTTCCCTTCCCTCCCTCCTCCCCCTCCTCCCTTCCCTTCCTTCCTTCCCACGTCCCCCTCCCCTCCTTCCCCCACCTCCCCCTCCTCCTTCCCTTCCTTCCTTCCTTCTCCATCTCCCCCTCCTCCCCCTTCCCTCCTTCCCCACCTCCCCCTCCCTCCTTCCCTTCCCTCCTTCCCCACCTCCCCCTCCCCCTTGTCTTCCCTCCTTCCCACCTCCCACCTCCTCCTTCCCTTCCATCCTCCCCCTTCCCCCTTCCCTTCCCTCCCTTCCCCCCTCACCCCTTCCTTCTCTTCCTCCCCACCTCCCCTCCCTCCCTCCTTCCCATCCCTCCTTCCCCTCCTCCCACCTCCCCCACCTCCTCCTCCCTCCTTCCTCTTCCCTCCTTCCCCCTCCTCCCACCTCCCCCTTCCCTTCCTTCCTTCCTTCCATCCTCCTCCCTCCCCCTTCCCTTCCCTCCTTCCCCACCTCCCCCTCCCCCTTCCCTTCCCACCTCCCCCTCCATCTTTCCCCCTCCTCCCCCCTCCTCCCTTCCCTTCCTTCCTTCCCACCTCCCCCTCCCCTCCTTCCCCACCTCCCACTCCCCCCTCCCTTCCCTCCTTCCCTCCTCCCCCTCCCTCCTTCCCTTCCCTCCTTCCTTCCCCTCCTTCCCTCCCCTCCCTCCTCCCCTTCCCCCTCTCTTCCCTCCCTCCTTCCCCCACCTCCCCCTCCCCTCCTTCCCTTCCCTCCTTCCCCCTTCCCCTCCTCCTTCCTCCCCCCACTTTGATTGGATCTGCTCCTCCGTCGTGCGTTTTCGTCCCCTTCGCTCGTGCTCTTAGCTGGTGGTCACCTGGCATCCCTTACATTGGCACTTTCTTGTCCTTTGTTTTACTCGTCTAAAGAAATCATATTCGTGTCTGTTTCATTTTCTTAAAGAAATCATATTCGTGTCTCATTTTCGTGTTTCATTTTTTTTTTTTTTTTTTTTTTTTATCTACCTCTCTTTTCCTCTCGTGTCTCATTTTCGTGTTTCATTTTCATTTTTTTTTTTTTTTTATCTACCTCTCTTTTCCTCTCTCCTTGCCTTTCATTCCCCTTTATCCTTCCCTCTCTTTTCTCTTTGTTCGCCAGTCCCCTCTTTTTCCCTCTCCATTTCCCATTCCATTTCCGTTTCCCTCTCTCCTCTATCCTCTCTTCTTTTCTTTTCCTCTCACTTCTTTCCTCTTCCTAATGTCTTTCCCTTCCCCCTCTTCCCCTTCCATTCTCCGCTCCCTTCTTCTCCTCCTTTACCTCTCCTCCCCCTCTTCCCTCTCCAACCACCATTACTCTTTCCTTTCCTTCTCTTCCTGGGCCCACTCCCCATCTTCCATTTCCTTCCCGTTCTTCCCTCTTTCTTCCTCCTCCACTTCCCACCCCCTTTTCCCTTCCCCCCTCTTCCCCTTCTCCCCCTCTTTCCGCCCTCCCCTCTTCCCTCTCCTCCCCTCTCTTCCCACACCACTCCCCCTACCCCCTTTCCCTTCCCCCGTCCACTCCCCACTCCTTTCTCTTCCTCCCTCTTCTCCTTTCTCCCCCTTTCCCTTCTTCCCCCTCTCTTCCCTCTCCACTCCTCCCCATCCCCCTTTCCCTTCCCACTTTCTTTCCCCTCCATTCCCCACCCCTTTCCCTTCCCCCTCTTCCCCTTCTCCCCCTCCATTCCCCCACCCCTTTCCCTTCCCCCTCTCCCCCCCTCATCCTCCCCTTCCTCCTCCCCTTCCTCCTCCTCCTCCCCTTCCCCCCCCCCCCCCGAGAAAAAATTCCCCCAGGTCGCCCTCCCCGCAAGGACGCCGTCACTCCTCTTCTGGGGAACTTGATGTCGACGGTTTTATGAGATTATCGTCAATAGCGATTACTTGGCGGGCGGGGTGGGCGGGGTGGGCGGGGTGGGTTGGGTGGGCGGGGCGGGTTGGGTGGGTAGGGGGGGTTGGGCGGGAATGGCAAGGACATCCTCCTTCTCCTCCTCCTTTTTTTTCCCTCCTCCTCCATTTCTTCCTCCTTCTTTTCTTGCCCTTCCATGTCCTTCCTCTCTTTCCCGTCTTTCCCTCCCTACTCCATCTCCTACCTCCTCCTCCTCCTCCCTCACCTCCTCCCCCTCCTCCTCCTCCTCCTCCTCCCTCACCTCCTCCCTCCTCCTTTCTCCTCCTCCCTCCTCCTTTCTCCCTCCTCCTCCTCCTCCCTCCCTCCCCTCTTCCTCCTCCTCCTCCTCCTCCCTCACCTCCTCCTCCCTCCTCACCTCCTCCTCCCTCACCTCCTCCTCCTCCTCCTCCACCTCCTCCCTCCTGCTTCTCCCCCTCCTCTCCCTCCCCTCCTCTTCTTCCTCCTCCTCCCTCACCTCCTCCTCCTCCTCCCTCCCTCTCACCCTCCTCCTCCCTCTCCTCCTCCCTCCTCCTCCCTCACCTCCTCCTCCCTCACCTCCTCTCCTCCTCCTCCTCCTTACTCACCTCCTCCTCCCCTCCCTCACCTCCCCTCCTCCCTCCCCCTCCTCCTCCTCCCTCCCCTCCTCCTCCTCCTACCTCACCTCCTCCTTCTCCTCCTCCTCCCTCACCTCCTCCTGCTCCTCCCTCACCTCCTCCTCCTCCTCCTCCCTCCCCTCACCTCCTCCTCCCTCACCTCCTCCCTCCTTCTCCCTCCTCCCTCACCTCCTCCTCCTTCTCCCT
>NC_091549.1:5349786-5354786 GCF_042767895.1 Penaeus vannamei
GGAATGGAAAATAAAGGGGCAGCAGTTGATGAAGAGGGTGGGAGGCACTGGAAAGCAAGAAGAAAAAGAGTTTGAGAAAAGAAAAAAAAAGTGAGGACAGAAAAAGGAAATATAGAGACACTGTACAATAAACGATATTTTCTTCTTTTATATATATATATACATTTGCCTTTCTTTTCGTGAATAATAATAATACAAATATTCTATGATGATAATGGTAATGGGATGAGAATGTGAACAACAATAGAAATGCCTGAGGACATGTAATATTTTAGCTCAGATTTTTAATAAATGCGAATGGTCATGCCAAAAAAGAATTCTGAAGTTAAATATTAAAAGATAATAAAGGTCTACACACGTATTCTTGTCTGTATTATTTGGCACATGATAATAAGATACAAACACAGAACTCGAGTATTTTTGCATACTGATAGTATACACTGATAGATAGATAGACTGTAAAGATAGATAGACAATGAAATAGATATTAATCTTAGAAGATAATTTCATATAAAGTGTAAATAAAAGTTTGACATGTTATTATAAGTAAATTAGATTTTTTAAAAAAAATAAAGAATGATAAAATAAACAATGAAAATGAAAAAGATGACTGATCTTACATTACACTAAGATAAAATAAAAATAAAAACTTGACAGAGAAAAGGAAAGAAAAAGCGTAGAGCGAATATATAGAAATGATAGTATATATGAACTGTACTTTTTTTCCCCTGTCTTCATTTTTAGGCGAAGGTTCAAAAAAAATACAGATGAACATAGAGAAACAGATAAAGTTGGACGAAGCGCAAGAGTGGAACTATGTCGAGTGGGGGAGAGAAAATCCCCTAAAACAAAGAGAGAAAAAAAAAATAGAGAAAAAAACAGAGGAAATGTAAAGGGGAAATTAATGGAAAATAGGGTTTTGGTTGTGGAAATATAACCGTAAATAAATGTGACATTGTGGAAGCCATCAGCTAGATAATATTCCGGAAAGAAAAACAGGGACAGATTATAGATTCCAAGGCGAGGGAGGGAGAGGGAAAGGCTTTTGTACTGTGTGTGTATATATATATGTGTGTGTGTGTGCATTCAATACACACACACACACATACACACACACACACACACACACATATATACATATATAAATATATATATATATATATATATATATATATATATATATATATATATATATATATATACATATATATATATATGTATGTATGCATGTATGTATGTATACATATATACATGTGTGTGTGTGTGTGTGTGTAGTGTGTGTGTATATATATATATGTATATATATATATATATATATGTATATATATATATATATATATATATATATATATATATATGTATGTATATATATGTATGTATATATATATATATACGGTCCCCATCACACGGTGTGGTGGCGAGGGGGAGGCGGCGGTGCCTGCTAAGCCCAATGGGAAGCAAATATTCCGTAAATTGCTTTCACATCCGTTAAAACAAAATCGATCAATGAATATCCATGAGTAGGTTGCGTTGCTATGTTTCTTACACTTAATCACAAATTCTATCATCATCAAGATAATTTAAATCACCAACTACAATCACTTTGCCACTGATATGCGTGGATCGAAATATGTCAACATTAGAAACCACGTGACCAATCAAATCGTCATGGGGAATTAGGTGGGTAATATAGTACAAACAACAGTATTTGTCCTACTCGTCTAACGGTTTCAAACGAACCCACAGACACAAATCATAGCCACTCAATTCATACAAAGATGCTGGCTTATTTACCGAAAACCGTGTATCACTTGATGCAATTATATCAGAATCCCTCAGCTTGGCAACCAGACGCAACTCCTCAGATTCATTGGTAATACTCGTAGAATTGGGAGGGGGGGGAGGAGCGGGGTTAACTGGAGGGGGGGGGGGGAGGAGCGGGGTTACCTGGAGGGGGGGGTTGAGGAGCGGGGTTACCTGGAGGGGGGGCGAGGAGCGGGGTTACCTGGAGGATGGGGGCTAGGCAGCGATGTGGGGAAGGTGGGGGCGGGGGTAAGGGTGGCGGGGGAGTGTTATACTATGTATAGGGTGGAGGATGAGGAATGAGCCTTATATAGTCGCAGTTACTCTAAGGTACTAATTGTTGTTGCCTCAGTATAGGCTGATTATTTACGTCTTGACATCAAGACACTGCGACCACAGAAATAGTGTCCAAAAATTGCTAGGTTGCAACCTACTCAAATATTTTACTATCAAATGTCAGCCCAGTCTTCACTATAGGCTTAACTATCAATCTGTTAAAACACGAGATGCTCACACTGGTAATACACAATAAAAATCACTAGATATTGGAGCTCCATGAGTCATGGCAACAACTACAACAGCGCCCTCTCAGTCAACTATATATATATATATATATATATATATATATATATATATATATATATATATATATATATATATATATATATATACACACAATACATACATGCATATATATGTGTGTGTGTGTGTTTGTGTGGACATACGCACACACGTACAAACACACGTGTGTATAGATATGCGCACATAACTTTACGTATAAGACTGTGAAACGTTAATAAGAAATTAGTTATCCTGCATTTCATAGAACATAGATGTATAGTCTTTGTGAATATTGTAATAGCAATGAAGCAATGAACCTGTTACAGATAATTTCCTGCAGATATTACATAAAGATAAACAATTACAGAAAATTTGATGTGTATAAGATGAAAAAATAATAAAATACAGCAATTTGCAAAAAAAAAAAAAAAATGACAGTAATAATGAAAGTTATAAATGATAAAAAAGAAGAAAAAAAGAAAAAAATCAGTTTTGACACATTGTACACATACTGACAAGAACAATGGCCGAGACAAAAAGAAAAAAAGAAATATGAAAAAAAATAACGAAAGAGTGAACAAGGCAAGTGAGAGAAAAGAAAGAATGATGAATACCATTAATGAACAGCTTGATTATACTCGAGAAGCCTTAACAAAATAACTTTTTTCTCTCTTGATTTATTCTTTTGTGTCTTTTCTCTTTTTTCATTTTCATTTTTCCCCTTTCTTTCTTTCTTTTTCATATTTCTTTGTTATTTTAGGTTGACTGACGAATGGGAAGAGGGTGAAAGGGGAGAGAAGGGAGACGAGGAGGAAGAGTGGGAGAGAGGAGTAAGAAGAGAGTAAGAGATTTAAGGAGGAAGAGAAGGGCAGAAAAGGCGGAGAGTAAGAGAGGGGAGAATAAGAGAGTGAGAGTGGGAGGAGAGAAAGAAAAAGAGAAAGAAGAAGGGAGACAAAACGGAGGGAGAGAATAGAAAGAAGGAAGAAGAGAGGAGAAATGAAAGGAAAGTGGGGGGGGGGGGGGGGGAAGAAAATATATGAAAGGAGAGAGAAAGAAGTGAAAAAAAAGTGGAGAGGTGGAAGAAGGGAAGAGAAGAGAGGGGGAAGGTTAAGACGAAGGGGGGTGGGGGAGGGGGAGGTCAAAAGGATCATTGCTATCATTAATTTGCCTTAAATGCTCTTTAGTTTCGGAATGTTGCCAGAGAGAGAGATAGAAATGTGGAGGAGAGAAGAAGAGAAACAGGGAGATGAGAAGAGTGGGGGGGGGGGAGAAAAGAACGATAAAGAATAGCAAGACAAGAATGAAAAGAGAGAGAAAGGAGCAGCGAGGGAGAGACAAGAAAAAAGGACGAGAATAGAGAGACAGGAGGAAGAAAATGACAATAAAGAGACAGGAGAGAGAGAAAAGAGAGAAAGAAAAGGGAGGAAAGAGAGCGAAAGGAGGAGACACAGAGAGTAGAAAAATAAAAGATGAAGATAATAAAAAAACAAGATATAAAGTGGGAGATATAGAGCAGAGAAAAAGAAAGAAAGGAAAACATAGAGAGGAAAAAAAAGAAAAACAGACAAAAAAATACACACAAAAGAACCTTTTTTGAACTCCGCATCTCTCCTCACTCCCCTTCCTCCTCCTCCAGCTCCTCCTCATATGCGATGGAGGTTCGGGGACTCCCTCCTACTAGTCCCTTTCCACTCACACTCCTCCCTCATACTCCTCCCTCACAACTCCTCCCTCAGAACTCCTGCTTCACAACTCCTCCCTCACAGCTCCTCCCTCACAACTTCTCTCTCGCAACTCCTCCCTCACACTCCACCCTCACAACTCCTCCCTCACAACTCCTCCCTCACACCCCTCACTCCTTCCTCTCCGGATCGCCTCACACTCATTGGAGGTTCGGGGACCCCCTCATCATTCTCCCTCTCACTACTCCCTCACATCTTCCTCTTATATTCCTCCCTCACAACTCCCTCTCCGGGGCGCCTCACACTCCTCCCTCGCATTCCTCCCTCACACTCCCTCCCTCACACTACTCCCTCACATTCCTTCCTCACACTCCCTCCCTCACACTCCTCAAGGAAGAGTGGGAAGGAGGAGTGTTCCTCCCTCACATTCTTCCGTCACACTGCTCTCTCACACTCGTCCCTAATACTCCTCCCTTACATCTCCTCCCTGACACCCCTCACTCACACTCCCTCACCTGCATCACAACTCCTCCCTCACACCTCCTCCCTCACAACTCCTCCCCTACACTCCCTCCTTCACAACCTCCTCCCTCACACTCCATCCCTCAGACTCCCTCCCTCACACTCCCTCCCTCACACTTCCTCCTTCACAACCCCTCCCTCACACCCTTCCCTCACAACTCCCTCACAACTCCTCCCTCATAACTCCCTCACAAATCCTCCCTCACAACTCCTCCTCACCGGGACCCTCACAATGCGGACGGAAAAATGCACCGTCACTCATTCTTTGCTCGCAACTTCAGCAGGCCGGCCTAATGTGAGAGCGATGTCGGCCCCGGGCCTCCACTATGCCCCCCCCCTCCCCCCCTTTCCTCCCTCTTTCTCTCGCCCCCTCTCTCTCTCTCTCTCTCTTTCTATTTGTCTGTTTATCTGTTCCTCTCTCTGAATCTCTGT
>NC_091549.1:5402286-5404786 GCF_042767895.1 Penaeus vannamei
TGGTACCAATGTGTACACTTGGCTCGGTGATGGTACAAAACGTTTTTCCATTTTTTCCACATTAAACGTTTTCTTCGTGACTCAGTTTATTGTTCCATTTACTCAGCGTCGTAGATCCTTCCAGAAAAATTCTCCCTCTTCAGACGTTTCTGAAATATGTTCTTGTGGCATGTTCTCTCCTTTTTATTTTCTTGTTTTCTTTCTTTCTCTCTTTCTTTTTTTGGCTTCCCCGCATTTAATGCATTCGATAGATATAAATGTAAGGATATAAGGGTAATGTTTTTAATCATATGTGCGTATGCATAAGTAGGTCGGTCTATAATTTGCACCCGTGTCAGACTACGTAACAGATTATCTACCTTCCTATCTATCTGTTTATCTAACTTATCTATCAGTCTATACATATACATAAATACACACGTACAAGTGTGTGTGCATAAACATATATATATACATATATATATATATATATATATATATATATATATATATATATATATATATATATATATATATATATATATATATATATATATATATATATATATATATATATATATATATATATATATATATATATATATATATATATATATATATATATATATAGTCCATATACACATATGAACGCGTGTGTGTATGGTGTGTGAGAGGAATGGCAATTTCATTGACGAGCCTTTTTTTATGGCCAGAAAACCTGTTCTTTGCACCTTTTTAAGCTGTCGCACGAAGGTCCTCCGTCACGCGATTCCATTCATATTTAGGCACAATTATCCCATTCTATAACACGATTCTGCATGTGGAATGTGTTTGATCTTCGCAAATACATCATGTCTGTAAATTAAATTAAGATCATCCATGTGATCGCGTGTGTGTACGTACCCGTGCGTGTGGATGTGTGTGTGCGTGTGTGTGTGTGTGTGTGTGTGTGTGTGTGTGTGTGTGTGTGTGTGTGTGTGTGTGTGTGTGTGTGTGTGTGTGTGTGTGTGTGTGTGTGTGTGTGTGTGTGTGTGTGTGTGTGTGTGTGTTTGTTTGTTTGTGTGTGTGTGTGGTATATCTGTGTGTTTGTGTATGTGTGTATGTGTGTGCGTGAGTGTGTGTGTCTGTGTGTTTGTATATGTGTATATATGTGTTTGTGTGTGTGTGTGTGTCTTTGTGTTTGTGTGTGTGTGTGTGTGTGCAAAGATATATCCGTACGTGTCATGTAGGTAGGTTATATCAATAATTTCGTCATAGAAAATGGATCGCTTCATTGAATTATGGGAATCTATATTAAGATTAGCAAGGCTGAATGGGCGAGAGTGTGATTTACCGATTGGCAATTCAGGGACACTATTATGCAAGCGTGTTTCTCAGCGTGGGTCTGTCCCTCTGTTTGGCAAGATCGGTTTGCATGTCTCTTGTGTTACTAGAATATATATGTTCACATGTTTGAATGCCTCCGCCCTCTGCGAACATACGGACATATACGCGCAAATACGTACACAAACATGTAGATTTTTTAAGGATATGAGTGGAGTTACAGATAACAAATATTGAATTTACATTTATAGATTTTATAGATATGAAATATATATATATATATATATATATATATATATATATATATATATATATATATATATAAAGCATGCACCTAGGTATATGAATCAGCATACTTACAGACTTGCAGAGGCAGAAATAATGATTTCCCCCCAATTCACCGGTAAAAAGTCTACGGAAAATATACGCCGTGTTTCATTTACGCGTCTCCGCGACCATTCTGTACTCTTGGTAGATGAGTAGGTATAGACTACGTAATTGTTCTTTGCTTTTAAATGGTACAGTGGAGCTTATTACATTAAAGTTCATGATAATATTTTAGCCTGAATCTAAATTGTAATACTATTATGTGGTACTATAACCATGCATCAAATGTGCCACAGCTTGCCCACGCCTGTACGGTTAGCCAGGGCGGTAGATAATGTACTACACTATAAACTAACAACGCATGAAACTATTACTCAACGACCCATTTAATGCGTCCTTTCGGGTATAATGTCCAATGAGTTAGGAAATCCTGTTATCTCATCTGAAGTACTAGAAGGTATAATTATGTTGTAAATATCAAATGCAACAGTAGACATGCATATCAGATGAAAGAAAGCTTGAGATATAAGATATTTTTTATATATTTCAACGATCCATTAGAAGATATAACCATATATTAGTCTAGCTTTATAGTTTTATATTATAGCATAATATCATGATAATACAATAGCCAAAGAATAAACCTCCTCCCCACAAAAAAAAATAATAATAATGAAATAGATTTTTTTTTTTTTAATAACGAAACTACAGTATTTCTTCTTTCACATATCCAATTTTATCGCTAAATATAATCCTCTACTTCACATCCTGTATAGAAGCGCCATTCGCTACTCCCGACGGTAGACCCTCATGTCCATAATGGTCATCTGATATACAAAATGCCCTCGACAAGATAGGTACCTATAACCGA
>NC_091549.1:5412286-5414786 GCF_042767895.1 Penaeus vannamei
TACATACATTGTCCGCAGGGCATTCCTTAACCGCAGGACACGAATGCTCCCCCACCCCGGCGGCGCCCCTAAGCCCTGCAAGCCAAGCCGAGGCCGGACAGAGGCAGCGCCGCCCCCCCCCCTCCTCAGCCCCCCCCCCCCCTCAATCCCCCCCTCAGCCGCCGTGCATCATGCCTTCGCTTCTGCTCTATCTCGATCGCGAAGCATGTGTTCCACGCGGGCGCCCGGCTCAGCCTCCAACGCCCCCCCCCCTCCCCCTCCTTCACCCCCCCGGGAGCAAAGCCGCGTGAAATATCTGCGGAGCGGCTGGGCGGGGGAGGGGGGGGGGTCCGACACACACCCGGCTCTTATCCCGTGACTTGTGGTCCTGCTGGGCCTCGAGGGCGAGCTGGTTCCTCGAGATGTCTGAGGCGGTGGTTTGTTCGGGCGGCGATAAGTCTCCACTCGAGTCAGGGATTTCTGAGGATGAGATATTCTCACGCCCGTTCAGAAGCGGATGTATATTTGTACTCGGACACGGCGAGTGTGAACAGCTGATATTCAAACATTCCCTTTCCGATTTTTGGTTGCAATTACTGCCAATCTAGAACCAGTACAAAGAAACACACTCAAGCATGTCATCTCCATTAGAACAATATATGGGAGCCTTTTCTAAGCATGATAAACACGGAATCCATACATCTCCAGATACATACATCTCTCTCTTTATAGACTGTGAATACCAGTCATTGCAAAGTAGACACTTCCTAGCATTTTTGTTATCTTGCAAACTGACTTTCTGTGTGCTTGTTTCTTTCTATATTCTCCCTTCATTTCATATTCATATCTTTTCCTTTGACTTTATTATATTCCTCTATCATGATTTTTTCTGTGCTGCTTGTTAGGATGACAGCTTCTTTTTGCAAGGGCAGATGATGTCACTTGTCCTCTAAAGTGGATTTCTTCAGAAACTGCTGGTGAAGTGGCTTAAAAGCTTCATGAAATGGAACACAGGCCTCTCACTTCGCACACCTGAACCCACAAGCCTGAGCAGGTACTAGTGTTAATAAGACAAACGTATAAAAGCGTTGAGACAAGGATAACAGTACAAAAGCCGAATAATATTGCAGCACAGAAGGGAGCAAATCAGGTTGGCGCTCTAATTTCAGCTGAATGAGTAACGGTGTCTATTGCAGTCAGTGCCAATGGCAATAGCATACCCCGAATGCTTTTGTTTCCAAGGCTACATTTCCGAGAACATTTAATTTCAAATGGAAGTCAAGGTTGCTGTGGATCAGCTAATCCAAGCGGCTGGGTGCAAAGAGAAGATTTCCAACTGTTATATATTGTTTATGTGTATGTGTGTGTGAATTAATAAAAGCATACACAATACACCATGTGTGTGTTTATGCATATGTTTATGTATATATATATATATATATATATATATATATATATATATATATATATATATATATATATATATATATATATACATCTATAAATTCTTGTCTATCCTCCAGTTCCATATAGAAATTAACTGCCTTACTTATTTACCATATACAGCACCCTAAAAATTCTGACATTATACTGATCTACAACATTTCTAAGTTGTATCTGAAAAGACTTTTTACCATTTTTGGTCAACATGAATGACAGCATGGCCAGGATATTGTTCATTACATAGCCATTTCATAATTTTATTAGTATCCAAATTACCAAAATACTTCAGCTGATGTTACATATATGGTACAATAACTAACGCAAAAAAAACTTTCGCCTTTTGAAAATGCAAATTTCCATCTACCTTTTCACGTAATTACACTATTCCAGCCTCTACCTTCGTTCAAAAGCTGCATCACATGACAGGACTCCCTGTGACCTCTGACTGATAGTTTTTAAGATATTAAGAATGTAACAACTTAGACGTGTAACAACTAGACCCGGTCTCTGATATATGTATATATATATATATATATATATGTGTGTGTGTGTGTGTGTGTGTGTGTGTGTGTGTGTGTGTGTGTATACATATATGTACATACTTATGTAAATCTGCAGACTCTCCGCATTAAGGCATCGTCGCCCACCTTAATAATGCAGACCTTCATGACATCTCACTCATGACCGAATCCAGTTTTCAAATCGATCCCTGACTCATTAAACATCGCTGAAGTATACATGAGGATCACATCCTTTTTTTATCCACATTTTGCAATGCGGACACACAGAAGTATTACCCACGGCATTTTGATCTCCCTTTTACAAGATTATTGTTTACATAAACGGCTTACATGATTATAGTCCAAAGCGACTGAAAAAACACTGATTGATATGAATGATGTGTTCATGTTCATGCATCATGCAGCCCATTAGGGTATATATATACATATAATATATACATATATATATATATATATATATATATATATATATATATATATATATATTAATATATGCATATATTAATATATACATATATATATATATATATATATATATATATATATATGTATGTATA
>NC_091549.1:5432286-5437286 GCF_042767895.1 Penaeus vannamei
ATACATGGAGCTCGCCGTCTTCGTGTAGATGTAGACAGACTGTTTGAGGAGGGCAAAGGGAGGAGGAGGAGTGAATAGAGGAGTATCGTGTGAGATTTGAGTAAGGTAGTCAGTCGGGATACATTTCACAAAGCGAAGAGAATTTTCCGGTGGCAACACTTGCGGAGGAGAAGGAGGAGGTACTGGAGAAATTAAAGGGCAAACCAGAAGTACAGACGGAGCATGCTGAAGGACTGCTCAGCAAAGGACTACACAAAATACGTTTTACAAAATAACAAAGGAAGTAGCACAAGAGAGCGCAGGATGGCCTAGTTGAGGAAGGGAGCACTGAAGAAGGATTTCGAAACCACGTCGGATTCAAGGACGCGTCTGCATCTGAGAAACGAGCAGATAATCCCATTATGTTGAATGTGTAAGGAATCGGACAAAACAACAATACATATTGTGAGTGAATACCCTAAGCCAGCAAAGACTCCTATGTCTGGTATGATAACACGACGAGTCAACCAAAATAATACACTAGAAATTGTGCGAAAAGCGGATATTTAACATGGAAAGGACATGGTACGAACATCAGGCAGAAAAGATGGTGGAGTCGGATACTTGCATAATACTACAGGACTTCCCGGTACATACTGATCGAGTATTAGAACACAACAAGCCAGACAAAACCGTGGTGGATAAGGTGAAGAAAACCTGTCCGACGATAGACGTGGCTCGTCCATTTGGCTCTCGAATCGCGACGAAGGAAGGCGAGAAAGACAGAGATGACAAAAGACTGGAATATAAAACAGGTAGAGTTTGGAAAGTGAAGAGGGTAGAGAAAGTGTCAGTTATTATGGAAACGCTGGCAACAGTAACAAAGAGTATTGAAAGATATATAAAGCAAATGGGTACAGGGGGTCTTTAGCACCCCAAGAATTACAGAAATTGATTGAGGACTAAGGAAAAAAAGATAAGTGCACATGGTACCGCGGGCTGCAGGTAGCAAGCCTGAGAATAAAAAAAATAAAAATAAATAAAAGAAATAAAAAAAACTAATAATAACGATAATCATCATCATTATCACCACCATCACCATCATCATCATCATCATCATCATCATCATCATCATCATCATCATCATCATCATCAAAATGAGAATAATAATGATAACGGTGATAATAATGAGAATGAGAATATTAGTAATAGTGATGATGATAATATTAAATATTGATGATTAAGAGAATGATAATGACAATGTTCAGTATAATGATAATGTGACGATGAAAATTGGGATAATGATAATTATAATTTCATTAATTATATTTATCATCATGAAAATAATTATGATAATGAAAATGAAAACAATGATAAAAAATTAATATTAATAACAATAATGCTGAAAGTACTAGTAGTAGTCGTCGTAATAATAATAATAACAATAATAATAATAATAATAATAATAATAACAATAATAATAATAATAACAATAATAATAATAATGATAACAATGATAATAATAATAATAATAACGATAATGATTATGATAACAAAACATATGATAATAATAGCTATAACAACAATAGCAACAAGAATAACAACAGCAGTGATATCCCGTCCTGTGGCCTATTTACAACCCGAACGTGTGTGCGCAATAAGGCTAACGGAATGGACGGGAATATATCATGTGATATGATGATGTTGTTATTGTTATGGTTGTTGTTGTTGAGGTTGTGGTTGTTGTTGTGATTGTGGTTGTTGTTGTTGAGGTTGTGGTTGCTGTTATGGGTGTGGTTGTTTTTATGGTTGTGGTTGATGTTGTGGTTGTGGTTACTGTTATGGATGTGGTTGCTGTGGTTGATGTTGTAGTGGTTGTGGTTGCTCTCATAATTATGGTTGTTGTGATTTGACAGGTCGTTTTCGATGTTATAGTTGTTGCGGTTGTGGTTATTGTGGTTGTTGCGATTGTGTTGTTACTGCTGTTGTTGCTGCTGCTTCTGTCGATTTTACAGTTGTCGTTATTTTTTTTCTTCTTCTTTTTTATTAATGTTGCTTCTGTCGTCATTTCTGCCCTCGCTGCTTTCGGTTTTTATCCGCCATCAAAATCAAATTTCAAAATAAATTACTTTGGGGATGAACATTAAGTCCTTCAAAGGCATTACATCGACTTTTGAACATAGAAATTCATGATGAATAGAAATGGGGTTTAGACAGACTCGTTGCAACATTAACGTGATAAGAATGATAATTTTGATAGTTCATTTTGTTCATAGAATTTGTTTCAAAGTATCTTGATATTGACGATGCTGGTACTGCTTAAATCTGATTAGGGACTGGAGCACATTTACATTACAGAATGCAGCAATTATCGAATTACATTACGTTGTAGCATTTGGTATTTTCTGAATTATGTTACATTCTAGGAAGTAAATTGCATCACAGAATGTAATACTCATTGAAATACTGAATAATGGCATTTCATACAATCATTTTGATAATATAATGATGATGATAATGATAAAGATGATAATAATAATAATTGTTATTATTATTATTATTATTATTATTATTATTATTATTATTATTATAGTAATAATAATGATAGCGACAAGGATAAGGATAAGGATAATGATGATGATGATGATGATGACGATGATGATGATGATGATGATGATGATGATGATGGTGATGATGATGATGATGATGATGATGATGATGATGATAATGATGATGCAAGTAAATGACATCGCAAAATCATCACTACAGAAAGTCATCATAATCATATTATTCCAAATCATACCATCAACATAAGATACACCCCTGCAAAGAATCTCCCACAACAACAATACATACATAACTATAACATGTATCAGAATTCTCCACTATACATCATAATCGCTATACCTCGCACAATACACACCACGCCATGTATTAGACACCGACCTAGTGTAGTTGAGTTTATTTGAATATATACAGGAAAATATTACCTCTTAAAATGTCACTTGTGAGAGAGCTGATGGAGAGTAAAAGGTTTTATTACATAGCCATTAATTTCCAAATAGTCTGGATTCTAAAACGTGTTCTGAAACTACATAGAAACATAATGTTTAAAGGCAGAGAGACAGATAGGTAGAGAGATAGATATGTAGATAGATAGGTGCGTAGATAGATAATTTGATAGATGGACAGATATAATTTAATAGATGGACGGGTGTAATTAGGTAGATTGATAGATGTCAGATAAAGATGGATAGATAAATTGATAGTATTTGTGCATGTGTTTGAAGTGTATCTATGTGTGTTTGGTGTGTGAGTGAGTGTAAGAATGAGAGAGAGACAGATAGACAGACAGACAGACAGAAAGAGAGAGAGAGAGAGCGAGAGAGAGAGAGAGAGAGAGAGAGAGAGAGAGAGAGAGAGAGAGAGAGAGAGAGAGAGAAGGAGACTGTACATGCAGGGAGAGAGAGAGAGAGAGAGAGAGAGAGAGAGAGAGAGAGAGAGAGAGAGAGAGAGAGAGAGAGAGAGAGAGAGAGAGAGAGAGAGAGAGAGAAGGAGACTGTACATGCAGGGAGAGAGAGAGAGAGAGAGAGAGAGAGAGAGAGAGAGAGAGAGAGAGAGAGAGAGAGAGAGAGAGAGAGAGAGAGAGAGAGAGAGAGAAAGAGAAAGAGAGAGAGAGAGAGTATCCACATGCAGAGGGAGAGAAGGAGAGAGAGGCTCCAGCCTTTAATCTACCTTCCCTGTCTCTCTCTCTCCACAATGTTTCTAACTTCGGGCGTTTCGAATATGCTCCCCTCACCCAAAACCGGATTAGTTTCAGGTTCTGTTCATTGTTTCAAATACTGAAAAGGCAAATTTGAAAGCAAAAAATTCCCTGACGTTATGAAGTACTTTAGGGGCGAAGCAGAGATTCATAATCGTCTTTTTTTTCTTTCTTTCTTTTTTTGTTATTTTGGGGATCGTATCAGAAAGCACTGCAAGGCAATTTAATTTTCTTGTCCTGTCTTATACTAGTAACTTTTCTTTTTTTGGAGGGGGGGGGTTCCTCTTTCTCAATCCACTTCTTTGTTTTTGTCTATCGGTCTCTGTCTTTACATTCTTCTCTTTTTTCAACCTCATTCTTAACGATATTTACACTCGTTTTCTTTCTCCTTCTACTTCTGTCTCGGTGTCGTTTTCTTTAGATATCCCATTCTCGTTTTTGGTCTCTTTATAATTTTTGTTTTCTCTTTCGTTCCCTTTGTATTTCTCGTTCCCATTTTCGTTCACCATATATTTACATTTTTGTATTCGCTCTCTCGTTGTTGTTGTTTTTCGTTTTTGTGTTCTATCTCTTTGTGTTTCTCTTTCTCATTCCGTTTGATTTACAAAGTGAAATGCCCTACAGATGTTTTTTTTCGGTCGGTGGCAGGCATGAAAACAGGCCACCAATATCGCCCGCACCCGTACCCATGCCAGCACCTTCTGTCTAATCACCAAAAGAGGTAGTTGGTGTCAGGAGAGAAGCACAAAAGACCATTTGGTCAGTGCTGCTGGGAGAAAAAAAAGATTGTGGTATATGTTAACCGACTCTCTGGTTGGTCTGTTGTCGTCTTGTGATGAGTTCGACGCCATAGCTTGGTCGGCGAGTCGGTTTTTCCGGTGTATCTTCTGTGACTTGGGTGTGCCAGTCCGCCTGCGCGCTGATGGTAGACCCCAGTTCTCCAGCCGTGAGTTGGCAGCCTTCAGGAATGGGGAGTGAGTCACGCCATGTCCACCCTCCTCTAACCACAGTCTAACGGGCAGGCTGAGGCGGTGGTAAAATCTGAGACTTCATCCTCGAGACAGTTTCTATAAGGATTGCTGTGAGGAATTTAAGGTTTGCTGGATTTGCGTAGTAGCCCAAACTTCGCTGGGGTTTCCCCTGCTTAGGTCCTGTTAGGCGTGTCCCTTTGTTCCTATGCTCCTGGGGCGGTGTTTACGAAGGGTCTAAGGCCCGTACTTTTAAAACCTTTCGTCCATGCTGTCAGTCGCCTGGCGAA
>NC_091549.1:5447286-5454786 GCF_042767895.1 Penaeus vannamei
ATATATATATATATATATATATATATATATATATATTATTTTTTTTTTTTTTTTTTATCTATTTATTTTTTTATTCATTTATATCCCTATCTCTCTATGTATCTATCTACCTATCTACCTATCTATCTATCTATCTATACCTATCTATCTATCTAAACATCCACCTGTCTATCAGTCCTTATTCATGTCTGACAGATTATATAATATCTTTCATATCTATCGTGAACTATTTATACATCTATCAATTCATGATGATAATCAATTGAAAAAGCAACGAAAATATCACACTAACCTTTTAGTTACTGCTTCGCTCCGACAAAAAAAAGGAATACGTAAGTGATTAGGTAAATTAATAAATAACTAATTAAATTGATGAATTAGTAAATAAATGAATGAATAGGTAAGTAAAGGAATAAACATTAATAAAATAATGAATGGATACATGCATAGATAAATGAATAGAATGAATAAAAGAAACTCTTGAATTTATACTTGGATAGATAAATGAATAAATAGACAGATAAACAAATAGATAGATAGATGAAGAGATAAAATACAAGCTTGTGACTTAGACAAGCAGTACTGTATAATGTGGAAAGATTAAACATTTATATATATATATATATATATATATATATATATATATATATATATATATATATATATATATATATATATGTGTGTGTGTGTGTGTGTGTGTGTGTGTGTGTGTGTGTATATATACTTTAATTAGTGTATTCTATGTATATTTCAAACTGTTTTTCTTCTTCTTCTTCTTCTTCTTTTTTCTTTTTCTTTTTTTTCCCTTTTTTTGTATGCCCAGAAGGTGCCCTCTGACTTTAGACACGAGATAATACAATATCAATACATTAAGATTAATCATTTGACACTGTAATAAAATACATGACAGAAATAACCAACTCACAACATAGAATACATACACATCAAATAATCATCGAAATATAGTAAAACTAAGAAACGGAGAGAGAGAAAAAAAATGAATGAATAAGAAAAAGACTAATAGAATAAATAAGAAGAATAAAAAGAATAATAGAATAAATAAGAAGAATAAAAAGAATAATAGAATAAATAAGAAGAATAAAAAAGAATAATAGAATAGATAAGAATAATAGAATATATAAGAAGAATAAAAAGAATAATAGAATAAATAAGAAGAATAAAAAGAATAATAGAATAAATAAGAGGAATAATAGAATAAATAAGAAGAAGAATAGAATAAATAAGAAGAATAAAAAGAATAATAGAATAAATAAGAAGAATAAAAAGAATAATAGAATAAATAAGAAGAATAAAAAGAATAATAGTAGTAATAAGAAGAATAAAAAGAATAATAGAATAAATAAGAAGAATAAAAAGAATAATAGAATAAAAAAGAAGAATAAAAAGATTAATAGAATAAATAAGAAGATTAAAAAATAATAATAGAATAAATAACAAGAATAAAAAGAATAATAGAATAAATAACAAGAATAAAAAAGATTAATAGAATAAATAAGAAGAATAAAAAGAATAATAGAATAAATAAGAAGACTAAAAAGAATAATAGAATAAATAAGAAGAATAAAAAGAATAATAGAATAAATAAGAAGAATAATAGAATAAATAAGAAGAATAAAAATAATAATAGAATAAATAAGAAGAATAAATAGAATAATAAAATAAATAAGAAGAATAAAAAGAAAAATAGAATAAATAAGAAGAATAAAAAGATTAATAGAACAAATAAGAAGAATAAAACAATAATAATAGAATAAATAAGAAGAAGAATAAAAAAGATTAATAGAATAGATAACAAGAATAAAAAGAATAATAGAATAAATAAGAAGAATAAAAAGAATAATAGAATAAATAAGAAGAATAAAAAGAATAATAGAATAAATAAGAAGAATAAAAGAATAATAGAATAAATAAGAAGAATAAAAAGAATAATAGAATAAATAAGAAGAATAAAAAATAATGATAGAATAGATAACAAGAATAAAAAGAATACTAGAATAAATAAGAAGAATACAAAAGAATAATAGAATAAATAAGAAGAATAAAAAGAATAATAGAATGAATAAGAAGAATAAAAAGAATAATAGAATAAATAAGAATAAAAAGAATAATAGAATAAATAAGAAGAATAAAAAGAATAATAGAATAAATAAGAAGAATAAAAAGAATAATAGAATAAATAACAAGAATAAAAAGAATAATAGCATAAATAATAAGAATGAAAAGAATAATAGAATAAATAAGAAGAATAATTAGAATAATAGAATAAATAACAGAATAAAAAGAATAATAGAATAAACAAGAAGAATAAAAAGAATAATAGAATAAATAACAAGAACAAAAAGAATAATAGAATAAATAACAAGAATAAAAGAATAACAGAATAAATAACAAGAATAAAAAGAATAATAGAATAAACAAGAAGAATAAAAAGAATAATAAAATAAATAACAAGAATAAAAGAATAATAGAATAAATAAAAAGAATAAAAAAGAATAATAGAATAAATAAGAAGAATAAAAAGAATAATAGAATAAATAAGAAGAATAAAAAGAATAATAGAATAAATAAGAAGAATAAAAAGAATAATAGAAGTAATAAGAAGAATAAAAAGAATAATAGAATAAATAAGAAGAATAAAAAGAATAATAGAATAAAAAAGAAGAATAAAAAGATTAATAGAATAAATAAGAAGATTAAAAAATAATAATAGAATAAATAAAAAGAATAAAAAGAATAATAGAATAAATAACAAGAATAAAAAAGATTAATAGAATAAATAAGAAGAAAAAAAAAAATAATAGAATAAATAAGAAGACTAAAAAGAATAATAGAATAAATAAGAAGAATAAAAAGAATAATAGAATAAATAAGAAGAATAATAGAATAAATAAGAAGAATAAAAATAATAATAGAATAAATAAGAAGAATAAATAGAATAATAAAATAAATAAGAAGAATAAAAAGAATAATAGAATAAATAAGAAGAATAAAAAGATTAATAGAACAAATAAGAAGAATAAAACAATAATAATAGAATAAATAAGAAGAAGAATAAAAAAGATTAATAGAATAGATAACAAGAATAAAAAGAATAATAGAATAAATAAGAAGAATAAAAAAAATAATAGAATAAATAAGAAGAATAAAAAGAAGAATAAAAAAAATAAGAAGAATAAAAGAATAATAGAATAAATAAGAAGAATAAAAAGAATAATAGAATAAATAAGAAGAATAAAAAATAATGATAAAATAGATAACAAGAATAAAAAGAATACTAGAATAAATAAGAAGAATACAAAAGAATAATAGAATAAATAAGAAGAATAAAAAGAATAATAGAATGAATAAGAAGAATAAAAAGAATAATAGAATAAATAAGAATAAAAAGAATAATAGAATAAATAAGAAGAATAAAAAGAATAATAGAATAAATAAGAAGAATAAAAAGAATAATAGAATAAATAACAAGAATAAAAAGAATAATAGCATAAATAATAAGAATGAAAAGAATAATAGAATAAATAAGAAGAATAATTAGAATAATAGAATAAATAACAGAATAAAAAGAATAATAGAATAAACAAGAAGAATAAAAAGAATAATAGAATAAATAACAAGAACAAAAAGAATAATAGAATAAATAACAAGAATAAAAAGAATAACAGAATAAATAACAAGAATAAAAAGAATAATAGAATAAACAAGAAGAATAAAAAGAATAATAAAATAAATAACAAGAATAAAAAGAATAATAGAATAAATAAAAAGAATAAAAAAGAATAATAGAATAAATAAGAAGAATAAAAAGAATAATAGAATAAATAAGAAGAATAAAAAGAATAATAGAATAAATAACAAGAACAAAAAGAATAATAGAATAAATAACAAGAATAAAAAGAATAACAGAATAAATAACAAGAATAAAAAAGAATAATAGAATAAATAACAAGAATAAAAAGAATAATAGCATAAATAAGAAGAATAAAAAGAATAATAAATTCACTCAGGTAAACCATTTAAAAAGGTCTAGACAGAAAAAGGTCACCCTGTTCCTTCAATCCGAGGAGTCCAAGGGAAAGGCATCTACTCTAATAACAAGAAAAAGCTTTGTGAGGATGAATACGACCTCAGGAGACGCTTGCCTTGCTCGTGGGAGGAGGGAGGTGGCCATTACGTAATTACAAGAATGGTGTACAGTGTGTTGTGTTGTGCTGTGTAGTGTGTGTGTGTGGGGGGGTGTAGGTGGGGGGGTGGGTGTAGGTGGGTGGGGGGTGTAGTGTGTTTGTAGTGTATGTGTGGGTGTAGGTGGGTGTGTTGTGTGTGTGTGTGTGTGTGTAGTGTATGTGTGGGTGTAGGTGGGTATGTGTTGTGTTGTGGGTGTAGGTGGGTGTGTGTGTGTGTTGTGTTGTGTGTGTGTAGATGGGTGTGTGGGTGTAGGTGGGTGTTGTGTTTTGTGTGTGTGTGTGTGTGTGTGTGTGTGTGTAGTGTATGTGATGTGTGGGTGTTGTGTGTGTGTGTGTGTAGTGTATGTGTGTGTGTGTTTGTGTGTCTGTTTGTGTGTGTGTTATATATACATGCATATAAAAAAGCGTAGATACATGCACCTATAAAAATACATGCATACATACACACATGGATCCATACCCACATTGATACATGCGTCAATACATATTCACATGAAACATACATACATGCATACATACATTCATACATACATTAACACATACATTAACACATACATTCATATATGTGCACATACATACATGCATTATCTCTAATAAACATCGCTAATACAACCATCATCACTGTCAAAATCGGCAAAAAAAATATAACAATCACAACAAGTTTCAAAAGTTCTGACATCCGCAAAGGAAGTTGTGAAAAAACAGGACATTTTAACGAAAAGCCACGACGTCGAGCACCACGGACCTGAAAATGCAGAGTCGCCTTTTAAAGCAGTCTTTCTAACGGGTCTGTGAAGAGGGTTTTTTTACACTGTGATGAACGAGGCATAAGCATGTCGGGTTGTGAAGTCGTGTGACATCTAATGGTGCTTGGAGGCATGGGCTTGGGGGTGTGTGTGGGGATAGGGGGTGGGGGGACAAGGCTTTTTTTTTTTTTTTTTTTTTTTTTTTTTTTTTTTTTTTTTTTACTTTAAGGTAAGCGATAGGAAGTGAAATGAATCGTATTTATAGCAAAAGGTGTGATGAGATAGAAGCACTGCTAGTTTCTTCTTTTTTTCAAACATGATTATTTATTTTATTTCTTCGGTTTTCTTTTATGTCTTTTATTTCTTCGGTTTTCTTTTATGTCTTTTATTTCTTCGGTTTTCTTTTATGTCTTTTATTTCTTCGGTTTTCTTTTCTCTTTCTACTGACTACGCACATTGTCTCAAGGAAGAGAGTCACAGAATAGAATGAGATAGAATAAAAGCTCACTATTCCCAAAGGGAATCGCCCTGCACACCATACCCGTCACCATCCCCGCGCCTCACCACACCGCCTTCCTCCGCCTCCAGAGCTTCGTAATTGAAATATTGCATGAGGGAAGCACGCTTTACAAGGCACAAAAACGTTGACATTCGCTGATGAACTTCCACGCTAAATTACCCCTTATTACCTTTTTTTCGCGACCCTTCCGGAGGTAATTGAATTAGGACTGAATAAATAGAAGGAAAATATGACCAGTCAGGTAAGCTCGGTTAGAGTAGTTTGTCTGTGCATGTCGTGTTTCGCCGCCGACGCTACAAAGAGAATTTAAGATAACTCTCTTTTTTTTTCTTTTTAGGGGCGGTTATTAGGGCTTATTTATATATTCAAGTCACGGTATAAGGCTCGAGGAGGGGATTTTCCCTGATCCTCGCGAAGATAAGTGCCAAGGCGCTACTGTACGGGAGTCTAACGGCCGCGGGACCGATGGGGAATGATCCGCTTTCGGCAGCCATTTTTATTTTCATTCGGAGGAAAATGGCGGGAAACAAAAAAAACAAGATATCCAGCAGTGGAGGAGGATTGAGTTGCCTAAACTGTAAGCGATAGATAAGAGATATCCTTGCCTAATGGAGACAGATAGATGTAATTGTCAGAAATCAAAAATTAAGGGTTCGGAAGCAGAGCCATGGTAACACTTCAAGAGCAAGGCATCGATGGTAACAGTGTCAAAGCAGAGTTCCACGGTGTCCTCCGATTAGTGGAAGGACACGCAGCTCCGTTTATCGGTCTGGGGGGAAGGAGGGGGGCACTGGTCGTTGCTGGAGGGGAAGGGGATGGGTAAGGGGGGGGCACTGGTCGTTGCTGGGGGGAAAGGGGAAGGGGGGGACTGGCCGTTGCTGGGGGGAAAGGGGAAGGGGAAGGGGGGGCACTGGTCGTCGCTGGGGGGAAAGGGGAAGGAGGGGGGGAGACTGGTCGTTGCTGGGGGGAAGGGGAAGGGGGGGCACTGGTCGTCGCTGGGGAGAAAGGGGAAGGAGGGGGAGACTGGTTGTTGCTGGGGGACAGGGGAAGGGGGGGGACTGGTCGTTGCTGAGGGGGAAGAGGAAGGGGGGGGACTGGTCGTTTCTGGGGGGAAAGGGGAAGGGGAAGGGGGGGGACTGGCCGTTGCTGGGGGGGGAGGGGAAGGGGGGGGTTGAGGCAATGATCGTCGCTTCCCCTCGTGTGTGCGTGGGTGTGTGTATGCACGTGTGATAGCGTATTTGTGTGAGCAGGTATGTGTGTGCCAGTGTGTGTGTATGTCCATATCTGGCATTTATGTGAAAGTGTGTGTACATGTGTGTACGTGTGTGTGTGTAGAATTCTTTCCATTTTCATGACGTGTTTATGTGTGCTTGTTTAGATGTGTAATTCGTACACTATATTATTCGCATTTTTTTTTTCTTAACCTTTGATTAACAATTTGGAAAACCTTCTACAGCAGATTTACCAAACAATCAGCATAACAACACTGACCCTCACCCTTGTATCTATTTGCGATATCCATGATTAAAAACGTAAATGAAAGCAGAAAATTATGATAAAAATGTCAGGATATTTTATCTGGCTTCCTTCAGGGAATTCTGATTAATTTGAATCACTTTAGGGTTTTTCAGATTTATTATTTTCTTGGTCTTCACATTCGCTGTGTTGATGTTTTGTTGTTGTTGATGATGTCGTTGTTGTTGTTGCTGTTGCTTTTGCTGTTGTTGTTGCTGTTGATGATGTTGTTGTTGCTGTTGTTGTTGCTGCTGCTGTTGTTGTTGTTACTCATGTTATTGTTGCTGTTGTTGATATTGCTGTTGCTGTTGCTTTTGCTGTTGTTGTTTGTTATTGCTGTTGTTGATGTTGCTGTTGTTGATGTTGCTTTTGTTGATGTTGTTGCTCATGTTGTTGTTGTTTTGTTGTTGTTGTTGTTTTGTTGTTGTTGTTGTTGTTGCTGTTGTTATGGTTTCCTCCTGTGCTATATCCAACAGAGGTTTGAGAAAAAGGAACACAGAGAGACAAACGGATA
>NC_091549.1:5484786-5497286 GCF_042767895.1 Penaeus vannamei
GTCCTCCTACTCACATATACCTTCTCCTTTCTCCCCCTTCTTCCTTCTTCCATCCCCTTCCTCACCCACCTCATTCTCCACATCCTTCCCGCGTCCTCCTACTCACATCTTCCTTCTCCTTTCTCCCCTTTCTTCCTTCTTCCTTCCCCTTCCTCATCCACCTCATTCTCCACATCCTTCCTGCGTCCTCCTACTCACATATTCCTTCTCCTTTCTCCCCCTTCTTCCTTCTTCCTTCCCCTTCCTCATCCACCTCATTCTCCACATCCTTCCTGCGTCCTCCTACTCACATTTTCCTTCTCCTTCCTCCCCCTTCTTCCTTCTTCGTTCCCCTTCCTCATCCACCTCATTCTCCACATCCTTCCTGCGTCCTCCTACTCACATATTCCTTCTCCTTTCTCCCCCTTCTTCCTTCTTCCTTCCCCTTCCTCATCCACCTCATTCTCCACATCCTTCCTGTGTCCTCCTACTCCCATCTTCCTTCTCCTTTCTCCCCCTTCTTCCTTCTTCCTTCCCCTTCCTCACCCACCTCATTCTCCACATCCTTCCTGCGTCCTCCTACTCACATCTTCCTTCTCCTTTCTCCCCCTTCTTCCTTCTTCCTTCCCCTTCCTCATCCACCTCATTCTCCACATCCTTCCTGTGTCCTCCTAATTACATCTTCCTTCTCCTTTCTCCCCCTTCTTCCTTCTTCCATCCCCTTCCTCATCCACCTCATTCTCCACATCCTTCCTGCGTCCTCCTACTCACATCTTCCTTCTCCTTTCTCCTCCTTCTCCCATCTTCCTTCCCCTTCCTCACCCACCTCATTCTCCACATCCTTCCTGCGTCCTCCTACTCACATCTTCCTTCTCCTTTCTCCCCCTTCTTCCTTCTTCCATCCCCTTCCTCATCCACCTCATTCTCCACATCCTTCCTGTGTCCTTCTACTCACATATTCCTTCTCCTTTCTCCTCCTTCTCCCTTCTTCCTTCCCTTTCCTCATCCACCTCATTCTCCACATCCTTCCTGCGTCCTCCTACTCCCATCTTCCTTCGCTGGCGCGGCGTCCCTGTTCCTCCAAGACACGACAGGTGATGAAGAATGAATATGTAGTCCCTGTCTCATGGCATGTCTTATATAACACCCCTCTCCCTTACTCTCTTCCTCTTCCCCTCCCTCCCCTCCCCCTCCTTTACTCTCCCCCCTCCCCCTCTCTTACTCTCCTCCTCTTCCTATCCCTTACCTCCACCTCCCTTGCTCTCCTGCTCCTCCCCTCACCCTCCCTTGCTCTCCTCCTCCCCTCCCCCTCCCTTCTTCTCCCTTTTCAGTGCCTCGCCTCCCTTTCCGGTCTCCATCTTCCTCCTCCCTTACCCCCATCCTCCTCCTTCTGCCTCTCTCCCTTCTTCTTTGGCTGTTACGAGATGAGAACTTCCATTGTGTTTTCTTTGATCAACTTCTTTTTTTTTTACTTGTTGTTGTTGTTGTTGACAAAAGAACTAATTTTTGGTGTTGTTGGTCGTCAGGTGAATGACAGCGCCATTGTGCTACCTGGCTGGAACACGTGGGATGTACCCTGAGGGGGGAGATGAGGGGAGGCGGGGGAAGGGGAGGGTGAAGGGGAGGGAAAGAGGGGAGGCGGCGGGAAGGGGAGGGTGAAGGGTAGGAAAAGAGGGGAGGCGGGGGGAAGGGGAGGAGACGAGGGAAGGCAGGGGGAAGGGGAGGGAAAGAGGGAAGGCAGGGGGGAAGGGGAGGGCAAGGGGGGAGGAGGAGAGGGGAGGCAGGGGGAAGGGGAGGAAAAGAGGGGATGCAGGGGAAGGGGAGGGTAATGGGGAGAAGAGGGAAGGCGGGGGGGAAGGGGAGGGTAATGGGAAGAGGAGGGAAGGCGGGAGGGTAAGGGGAGGGCAAGAGGGGAGGAGGAGAGGTGAGGAGAAGGGAAGGGTAAAGGGTAGAAGGCAGAAGTGAGGGGAGGGATAGGGTAAGAGGGAGAAGGAGGAGAAGGAGAACGAAGGGTAGGGTAAGAGTGAGATGAGAAGGGTAGGGGTGGGGGGAGAGAGAGATAAGGATGGGTGCAGGTGGGTACAAAGAATGACGCGCAGTTTTGCTAGGCAAATGAAATAGCTGCTAGATTTTGTTATCTTTAGGAGGATTCATGTTGCATGTAGCTGATGCCCTTGGCGCGAGTCGTAAATGCTTGATGCTTTCTCTCGTTTTATTAGTGCATTTTACTACAAGCTTCCTGCTTCAATATCCACGTAATGAGATGAACATCACTTTGCTTAATTACAGACAGCTTTAAAAACTGCCTCATCAACAGGATATGTAAGAATGCTCGTAGCAGTAGCACAGGTTTTGCACTCGTCGTAGAAATTTTATTGGGCAATACTCTTAAACCTTTTGTATTTGAACTTTATGAAATGTCACATGTGATAAATATCCAGACACAGGAAAGCATCAACACCGCTGTTTATCTCATTAACAAATAGTTGAAAATAAAGGAAAAAGAGGCTGTAATTGTGAAACTAAATATGGAAAGAGCAGATTTTTTTTTCTTTTTTTTTTTTAGAAAAAAATATGGCCCGTTTTTTGCTCCTGAATACGGAACGTCTGTCACACCGAATTCTCCGAAACGAAATAAAAGCCAAAGAAAAGAGAGAGAAAAAATGAATATATTATGGAACCAAGCATCGTCGCAACCTCATGGAAGATATACTTTCTCCACGCTCTCTTTTTTTCATTCTTTTCTTTCATTTCTTTTAGAACCTTTCTTCTCTTCTTTTTTTTTTTGGGGGGGGGGAGAGGGGAGAGGGGAAAGAGTAGGAAGAGCTTCATTTTCTCTCTCTTTTTTTTCTTCTTCTTCTTCTTTTCTTTTCTTTTTTCTTTTTTTCTTTTTTTTTGTCTACCAAGCTCGCCATCATTATGTTAATGAAGACCTTACTCATTTTCTTTCAGCGGGTCCATCCTGTTCAAGTCGCGGAGGAACAAACGCGACGGAGAGTAATGAAGAAGGATACAACGCAGCGTTTCGACGAATGATATTCATACGTACGCCCTTCCGCTGCGGGGGAGAGGGAGGGAAGGGGAGGGAGGGAGGGAGGGAGAGAGGGAGGGAAGGGGAGGGAGGGAGGGAGGGAGGGAGGGAGGGAGAGGGAGAGAGGGAGGGAGGGAGGGAGGGAGAGGGAGGGAGGGAGGGAAGGGGAGGGAGGGAGGGAAGGGGAGGGAGGGAGGGAAGGGGAGGGAGGGAGGGAGGGAAGGGGAGGGAGGGAGGGAGGGAAGGGGAGGGAGGGAGGGAAGGGGAGGGAGGGAAGGGGAGGGAGGGAGGGAAGGGAGGGAGGGAGGGAGGGAGAGGGAGGGAGAGGGAAGGGAGGGAAGGGAAGGGAAGGGGAGGGAAAGGGAAGGGAAGGGGAGGGAGGGAGGGAGGGAGAGGGAGGGAGGGAGGGAGAGGGAGGGAGGGAGGGAGGGAGGGGGGGAGGGAGAGACAGGCAGAGAGAGAGAGAGAGAGGGAGGGAGGGAGGGAGAGAGGGAGGGAGGGAGGGAGGGAGGGAGAGAGGGAGGGAGGGAGGGAGGGAGGGAGGGAGGGAGAGGGAGGGGGGAGGGAGGGAGTGAGGGAGGGAGGGAGAGAGAGAGAGAGAGAGAGTGTGAGAGGGAGAGAGATAGAGAAAGGAAGAGAGGGAGAGAGAGAGAGAGAGAGAGGAGGGAGAGAAAGAGAGAGAGAGAGGGAGGGAGGAGAGAGATAGAGAGCGCGAGAAAGAGTGAGACAGAGACAGAATGAGAGAGAGGGAAAGAGGGAGAGAATGAGAGAGAGAGAGAGAGAGAGCGCTGTACAGGCATAGTTAGGAGGGATGCTCATATACCTGGGGGTGTGAGGGTAGGGGGTAGGGGGTAGGGGGGTAAAAGGGATGAGGTCGTTTCCATTAACAAATGCGACAGGCTGCGTGCATGTTGTTTATACGGAATGTGTAAAATATGGACGATTTTTTTTCTTTCTTTCTTTCTTTCTTTTTTGTTTGTGATATATTTTTTTACTGTTTGTCTGCTTGTCTCTCTCTTTTTCTTTCTTTCTCTCTCTCTCTCTCTCTCTCTCTCTCTCTCTCTCTCTCTCTCTCTCTGTCTATCTAGCTCTCTCTCTCTCTCTCTCTCTCGCTCTCTCTCTCTCTCTCTCTCTCTCTCTCTATCTATCTATCTATCTATCTATCTATCTATCTATCTATCTATCTATCTATCTATCTATCTGTCTATCTATCTATCTATCTATTTTTCTATCTACTCGTTTATCTATCTATCTATCTATCTTCGTCTGATTCTCCTCTTGTTTGCGGTATATTCCTATCCCCTCTTTATAGAACAATATTATAAACAGAGAATATAATAAGAAACCTTACTTATTCCGGTAAAATAAAACATTGGAACAGATAACAACAAAAATCGAATTGATGCTACCTTAAAGAAATAAATAAATAGATAAACAAATGAATGATAAAATAAGATAAAGGTCTTTAGTATTACACCAAATATATAAATAAATAAACAAATAATTGATAAAATAAGATAAAGATCTTTATTAATACATCAAATATATGAATAAATATACAAATACTTGATGGAATAAGATAAAGATCTTTAGTATCACACCAAATATATAAATAAATAAACAAATAATTGATAAAATAAGATAAAGATCTTTAGTATTACATCAAATAAAATAAATAAACAAATAATTGATAAAATAAGGTAAAGGTCTTTAGTATTACATCAAATATAGAAATAAATAAACAAATAATTGATAAAATAAGGTAAAGATCTTTAGTATTACATCAAATATATAAATAAATAAACAAATAATTGATAAAACAAGATAAAGATCTTTAGTACTACAAGAAATATATAAATAAATAAACCAATAATTGATAAAATTAGATAAAGCTCTTTAGTATTACATAAAATATATGAATAAAAAACAAATAATTGATAGAATAAGATAAAGGTCTTTAGTATTACATCTAATATAAATCAATAAACAAATAATTGATAAAATTAGATAAATCTCTTTAGTATTATATCAAATATATAAATCAATAAACAAATAATTGATAAAATTAGATAAATCTCTTTAGTATTATATCAAATATATAAATAAATAAACAAATAATTGATAAAAATAAGATAAAGATCTTTAGTATTACATCAAATATATAAATAAACAAATAATTGAAGAAATAAGATAAAGATCTTTAGTATTACATCAAATATATAAATAAATAAACAAATTGATAAAATAAGATAAAGATCTTTAGTACTACAACAAATATATAAATAAATAAACAAATAATTGATAAAATAAGATAAAGCTCTTTCGTATTACACCAAATATATAAATAAATAAACAAATAATTGATAAAATAAGATAAAGATCTTTAGTATTACATCAAATATAAATCAATAAACAAATAATTGATAAAATAAGATAACGACCTTCAGTATTACACCAAATATATAAATAAACAAACAAATAATTGATAAAATAAGATAAAGGTCTTTAGTATTACATCAAATATAAATCAATAAATAAAATATATAAATAAACAAACAAATAATTGATAAAATTAGATAAAGCTCTTAGTATTACATCAGTTTCGCGACGAGAAGTGTTCCTAAAACCAAGAAAAGTGTACAAGCAATATGAGATAAGTGACATCGACTAAAACCAAGGAAAGTGCACAAGCAATAAGAGATAAGTGACATCGACTAAAACCAAGGAAAGTGTACAAGCAATATCAGATAAGTGACATCGACTAAAACCAAGGAAAGTGCACAAGCAATATCAGATAAGTGACATCGACTAAAACCAAGGAAAGTGCACAAGCAATATCAGATAAGTGACATCGACTAAAACCAAGGAAAGTGTACAAGCAATAAGAGATAAGTGACATCGACTAAAACCAAGGAAAGTGTACAAGCAATAAGAGATAAGTGACATCGACTAAAACCAAGGAAAGTGCACAAGCAATAAGAGATAAGTGACATCGACTAAAACCAAGGAAAGTGCACAAGCAATAAGAGATAATTGACATCGACTAAAACCAAGGAAAGTGCACAAGCAATATCAGATAAGTGACATCGACTAAAACCAAGGAAAGTGCACAAGCAATAAGAGATAAGTGACATCGACTAAAACCAAGGAAAGTGCACAAGCAATATCAGATAAGTGACATCGACTAAAACCAAGGAAAGTGCACAAGCAATAAGAGATAAGTGACATCGACTAAAACCAAGGAAAGTGGTCAAGCAATATCAGATAAGTGACATCGACTAAAACCAAGGAAAGTGGTCAAGCAATATCAGATAAGTGACATCGACTAAAACCAAGGAAAGTGTACAAGCAATAAGAGATAAGTGACATCGACTAAAACCAAGAAAAGTGCACAAGCAATAAGAGATAAGTGACATCGACTAAAACCAAGAAAAGTGCACAAGCAATAAGAGATAAGTGACATCGACTAAAACCAAGGAAAGTGCACAAGCAATAAGAGATAAGTGACATCGACTAAAACCAAGAAAAGTGCACAAGCAATAAGAGATAAGTGACATCGACTAAAACCAAGGAAAGTGTACAAGCAATAAGAGATAAGTGACATCGACTAAAACCAAGGAAAGTGTACAAGCAATAAGAGATAAGTGACATCGACTAAAACCAAGGAAAGTGTACAAGCAATAAGAGATAAGTGACATCGACTAAAACCAAGAAAAGTGCACAAGCAATAAGAGATAAGTGACATCGACTAAAACCAAGAAAAGTGCACAAGCAATAAGAGATAAGTGACATCGACTAAAACCAAGGAAAGTGCACAAGCAATAAGAGATAAGTGACATCGACTAAAACCAAGGAAAGTGTACAAGCAATAAGAGATAAGTGACATCGACTAAAACCAAGGAAAGTGTACAAGCAATAAGAGATAAGTGACATCGACTAAAACCAAGGAAGGTGTACAAGCAATAAGAGATAAGTGACATCGACTAAAACCAAGAAAAGTGCACAAGCAATAAGAGATAAGTGACATCGACTAAAACCAAGGAAAGTGTACAAGCAATAAGAGATAAGTGACATCGACTAAAACCAAGAAAAGTGCACAAGCAATAAGAGATAAGTGACATCGACTAAAACCAAGAAAAGTGCACAAGCAATAAGAGATAAGTGACATCGACTAAAACCAAGGAAAGTGTACAAGCAATAAGAGATAAGTGACATCGACTAAAACCAAGAAAAGTGCACAAGCAATAAGAGATAAGTGACATCGACTAAAACCAAGGAAAGTGCACAAGCAATAAGAGATAAGTGACATCGACTAAAACCAAGAAAAGTGCACAAGCAATAAGAGATAAGTGACATCGACTAAAACCAAGGAAAGTGCACAAGCAATAAGAGATAAGTGACATCGACTAAAACCAAGGAAAGTGTACAAGCAATAAGAGATAAGTGACATCGACTAAAACCAAGGAAAGTGCACAAGCAATAAGAGATAAGTGACATCGACTAAAACCAAGGAAAGTGTACAAGCAATAAGAGATAAGTGACATCGACTAAAACCAAGGAAAGTGCACAAGCAATAAGAGATAAGTGACATCGACTAAAACCAAGGAAAGTGTACAAGCAATAAGAGATAAGTGACATCGACTAAAACCAAGGAAAGTGTACAAGCAATAAGAGATAAGTGACATCGACTAAAACCAAGAAAAGTGCACAAGCAATAAGAGATAAGTGACATCGACTAAAACCAAGGAAAGTGTACAAGCAATAAGAGATAAGTGACATCGACTAAAACCAAGAAAAGTGCACAAGCAATAAGAGATAAGTGACATCGACTAAAACCAAGGAAAGTGTACAAGCAATAAGAGATAAGTGACATCGACTAAAACCAAGGAAAGTGTACAAGCAATAAGAGATAAGTGACATCGACTAAAACCAAGGAAAGTGTACAAGCAATAAGAGATAAGTGACATCGACTAAAACCAAGAAAAGTGCACAAGCAATAAGAGATAAGTGACATCGACTAAAACCAAGAAAAGTGCACAAGCAATAAGAGATAAGTGACATCGACTAAAACCAAGGAAAGTGTACAAGCAATAAGAGATAAGTGACATCGACTAAAACCAAGAAAAGTGCACAAGCAATAAGAGATAAGTGACATCGACTAAAACCAAGGAAAGTGTACAAGCAATAAGAGATAAGTGACATCGACTAAAACCAAGAAAAGTGCACAAGCAATATGAGATAAGTGACATCGACTAAAACCAAGAAAAGTGCACAAGCAATAAGAGATAAGTGACATCGACTAAAACCAAGGAAAGTGTACAAGCAATAAGAGATAAGTGACATCGACTAAAACCAAGGAAAGTGTACAAGCAATAAGAGATAAGTGACATCGACTAAAACCAAGGAAAGTGTACAAGCAATAAGAGATAAGTGACATCGACTAAAACCAAGGAAAGTGCACAAGCAATAAGAGATAAGTGACATCGACTAAAACCAAGGAAAGTGTACAAGCAATAAGAGATAAGTGACATCGACTAAAACCAAGGAAAGTGTACAAGCAATAAGAGATAAGTGACATCGACTAAAACCAAGAAAAGTGCACAAGCAATAAGAGATAAGTGACATCGACTAAAACCAAGAAAAGTGCACAAGCAATAAGAGATAAGTGACATCGACTAAAACCAAGGAAAGTGTACAAGCAATAAGAGATAAGTGACATCGACTAAAACCAAGGAAAGTGCACAAGCAATAAGAGATAAGTGACATCGACTAAAACCAAGGAAAGTGTACAAGCAATAAGAGATAAGTGACATCGACTAAAACCAAGGAAAGTGCACAAGCAATAAGAGATAAGTGACATCGACTAAAACCAAGAAAAGTGCACAAGCAATAAGAGATAAGTGACATCGACTAAAACCAAGGAAAGTGTACAAGCAATAAGAGATAAGTGACATCGACTAAAACCAAGGAAAGTGCACAAGCAATAAGAGATAAGTGACATCGACTAAAACCAAGAAAAGTGCACAAGCAATAAGAGATAAGTGACATCGACTAAAACCAAGAAAAGTGCACAAGCAATAAGAGATAAGTGACATCGACTAAAACCAAGGAAAGTGTACAAGCAATAAGAGATAAGTGACATCGACTAAAACCAAGGAAAGTGCACAAGCAATAAGAGATAAGTGACATCGACTAAAACCAAGGAAAGTGTACAAGCAATAAGAGATAAGTGACATCGACTAAAACCAAGGAAAGTGTACAAGCAATATGAGATAAGTGACATCGACTGAGAGCGTGACCGAAAGGGAGAGTTCAGCTTGAATATGCAGAAAAGTCAGAGAGACTACTCTCACTGACGGATAGATACAGCTGACAAAGTTGTAGGAAAATCTATTTCGTCTTAGATTGAATATCGCTGTGAGAAACGCACGATTTTCCTGTTGTATACACGTAACTTTTCTTTTTCTTTTTCTTTTTCTTTTCCTTTCTTTCTTTTTCCCCCTTTTCTGTTTCTTGAACTTTTCTTATCTTTCTTTCTTTCTTTTTCCCCTTTCTCTGTTTCTTGAGACATTTGGCAGCTCCAGTTTTGGATGTGAGTCATATCGCTAACAATTTTGCTGTCGGAGAGAAGAGTAAAAATGAAAGACATGATTTCTTGATTTCTTCCTCTTCCTCTTTTTCTTTTTTTTCTTCTTTGTTTTATTATATTTTCTAAAAAAAAAAAAAAAAAAAAAAAAAAAAAAAAAAAAAAAAAAAAGATGATTGAACTAAGCGAGGAGACTGAATACCGGAAATTATACTGAAATACATATTTTTCACTTGGTTTGGTGTTGCGTGTACTGGTTAGAAAAAAAATGTCTGGAACAGGATTTTAAATGGAAGCGAGACTTGAGTGCGTATTTTTCGAGTTTATTGTCATTTTCTTAATCTATTTTCTCTTCTAGAAAGTAAAACAAACCCAGTGCGAATCTCCTCATATCCTCATAACTTCATTTTCATCCTACACATGATATACTATTTATCGAAATATTGTATGACGTTCCTATCGGATATGAACCTGCTCTACATCTATCATATATGACATTAACAGTTCATTCCCTTTGCGCAGAGCTTTATACGGCCTCGGTGAAGCAGCTAAAAATCTCTCCGTGTTCAAAATAGTGTAAAATTCGTAGATTATGCTGAATGATATGAGCCTCCGCGAAATACTGACACGTAGCCCGGCATTTCATATGTTGACATCAGTCACAATGGGCGCTTCACATGCTGACATCAGCTTTAACTCTCCAAATGATGGCGTCGTCCACAGAGAGCTTTGCGAATGACGTCAACATGGACGGTCTTGTCGAGCCATGACATCATTATAAATAGCGATTGTGTTCTAGCATTATCTTGAACTTTTAAATGTTGACATCATTATAAATAGCGATTGTGTTCAAGCATTATTTTGAACTTTTAAATGTTGACATCATTATAAATAGCGATTGTGTTCGAGCATTATCTTGAACTTTTAAATGTTGACATCATCATAAATAGCGATTGTGTTCGAGCATTATCTTGAACTTTTAAATGTTGACATCATTATAAATAGCGATTGTGTTCTAGCATTATCTTGAACTTTTAAATGTTGACATCATTATAAATAGCGATTGTGTTCGAGCATTATCTTGAACTTTTAAATGTTGACATCATTATAAATAGCGATTGTGTTCGAGCATTATCTTGAACTTTTAAATGTTGACATCTTATGTGTGATTGTGTTCTAGCATTATCTTGAACTTTTAAATGTTGACATCATTATAAATAGCGATTGTGTTCGAGCATTATCTTGAACTTTTAAATGTTGACATCATTATAAATAGCGATTGTGTTCGAGCATTATCTTGAACTTTTAAATGTTGACATCATTATAAATAGCGATTGTGTTCGAGCATTATCTTGAACTTTTAAATGTTGACATCATTATAAATAGCGATTGTGTTCGAGCATTATCTTGAACTTTTAAATGTTGACATCATCATAAATAGCGATTGTGTTCTAGCATTAACTTGAACTTTTAAATGTTGACATCAATTATAAATAGCGATTGTGTTCTAGCATTATCTTGAACTTTTAAATGTTGACATCATTATAAATAGCGATTGTGTTCGAGCATTATCTTGAACTTTTAAATGTTGACATCATTATAAATAGCGATTGTGTTCGAGCATTATCTTGAACTTTTAAATGTTGACATCATTATAAATAGCGATTGTGTTCGAGCATTATCTTGAACTTTTAAATGTTGACATCATTATAAATAGCGATTGTGTTCAGCATTATCTTGAACTTTAAATGTTGACATCATTATAAATAGCGATTGTGTTCGAGCATTATCTTGAACTTTTATGTTGAGCATCATTATAAATAGCGATTGTGTTCGAGCATTTATCTGTTTTTAAATGTTGACATCATTATAAATAGCGATTGTGTTCGAGCATTATCTTGAACTTTTAAATGTTGACATCATCATAAATAGCGATTGTGTTCTAGCATTAACTTGAACTTTTAAATGTTGACATCAATTATAAATAGCGATTGTGTTCTAGCATTATCTTGAACTTTTAAATGTTGACATCATTATAAATAGCGATTGTGTTCGAGCATTATCTTGAACTTTTAAATGTTGACATCATTATAAATAGCGATTGTGTTCTAGCATTATCTTGAACTTTTAAATGTTGACATCATTATAAATAGCGATTGTGTTCGAGCATTATCTTGAACTTTTAAATGTTGACATCATTATAAATAGCGATTGTGTTCTAGCTTATCTTGAACTTTTAAATGTTGACATCATTATAAATAGCGATTGTGTTCGAGCATTATCTTGAACTTTTAAATGTTGACATCATTATAAATAGCGATTGTGTTCTAGCATTATCTTGAACTTTTAAATGTTGACATCATTATAAATAGCGATTGTGTTCTAGCATTATCTTGAACTTTTAAATGTTGACATCATTATAAATAGCGATTGTGTTCTAGCTTATCTTGAACTTTTAAATGTTGACATCATTATAAATAGCGATTGTGTTCGAGCATTATCTTGAACTTTTAAATGTTGACATCATTATAAATAGCGATTGTGTTCTAGCATTTTCTTGAACTTTTAAATGTTGACATCGAATTGAATTTTATATCTTCTATAGTGACATCCTAATAAACTGTTTAACACACCTTGACATCAACCACACTGCGATGTCAGCATTCCACCCCCTGACATCAGCCACAGTGACCTTGTCATATTCTTTCGATCATAATCCCCGCACTGATACCAATTATGATATCAGTCGACCAGAAATTAAGACTCTGATGTCAACTCCACTTTGACATCAGCCTCCACATCCTGACATCAATTAGAAAGAACCGGCCACATTGCGACACCTCATGCATTCCGACATCAGTTGCAGACCGACATCAACCCTAGCATCAATCCTTCCACCCTGAC
>NC_091549.1:5514786-5522286 GCF_042767895.1 Penaeus vannamei
AGCAAACAAAACGTCATAAATGCATATAAGTAATGAGATATATATACACATTTTTTGCAAATGATTTATGCTTATTTATTTAACAATCGCATAACACACGACGTAATAAATCACAGACAGGAAAAAAAATAAAAAATAAATAAGCAGAAAAAATGAGATAAGATAAATAGATAAATAACAAAGTAAATATATACTAACACTTGACTCCCAAGATAACAATCGAAGTCGTTTGGATATTTTACTAAAATTGCTCTAGGAAATCAAATAAAAAAAATAAAGATAATGAAGAAAAAAAAACGTGTCAGGCGCATGATAGAGAGAACTTGGAAAACTTTGGTCCCGACGAAAAGAAAAAAAAAAACATGAGCCAAGATATTTGATGTCTCTGATTCTTCCTTTTATCCCCCCCCCCCCGCCCCCTCCCAGCTTTTTTTTTCTTTCTTTCTTTTTTCTTTTTTTTCCTTTTCATTTTCCTTTGTTATTTAACGGCAACGTGATTGGAAACATTGAACTTGCTCGATATGTATTTACCGCATGCTTTTATGGCTTGTGTGTTGATGAACAGTTTATAGAAAGAGCAATACATATACGTTTCTATATTTTCTATATCTATATATTTGCATTTATATGTATTTGCAATCGTGATTTTGTTTTCACTTGTGCACGAAGGGGAACATAAAATGATACCGTTTTACTCATGCTTGCACAAACAAAGCAATTCTAGGGATATTTAAATAAATGATTATTTGTTTATCATTTGCTTGTACATCTCTCTCTAATTGACCTTATTTATTTACGAAATCCTTTATCATTTGAGAGGAATGACTGGAGGGGCAAATTTCAAAACAAAATGGGGGGACCTTTTTTCTGTTGTATTTTGTGTCGTATTTCTGGTTTTGTTTATTTGGGGGAATTATGTTTTGGTAAATATTTCTTAATCAATTTGTGTTATCAATTATTAATTAATACTATAATTTTATCACTATTCCTGTGTTGTCATTAGATGTACTGCATGTGTTAATCTTAACAGTTTAGCAGCTTAACGTTTAATTTTAAAGTAATTTTTTTATATCCTACACTAGTCATTATCATCATCGCTCTATCATTAATTTTGTTATCATTTTTAACATTAGTATACCATCAATTTTCCGGCACCTGATGACTCAGCACTTCTTGAAATCTGGACAGAAATACGAATAAATTTTACGAAAAAATGATTGCATTATTATTGCATTTTCACCGTCACGATCCATGACCACACGTGACATGCCACAAATATAGATAAAGATGCTAATAATTATAATGATAATATTGATAATAGCGATAATGATGATAAATAGATTAAATAGATAAATAAAGCGCCGATCCATGATGTGTTAGAGGTAAGGTAGATGCATAATTAAGATGAACAGAGAAGTATTTTAAAATTAATATCATGTGACCTCTTTTGGTCCAGCAAAATGGAAAAGAAAAGAAAAAATGTGTATAATTACATTTAGTATTCTCATCATTATCATCACCATCTTCATATTCATCTTTACCATCACCATCATCGTCATTACCATTATATGATCTTCAAATCCACAAGAAACATTATGGTAATTAATATTTTCATAATTCTACCTTTATTGGTATATATTTCACCAATACTATCACTATAATGGTGATGATAAGTAATAGAAATGGGGACGAAAGTTATATTTTCGCGTTTTACTAATATAAGTAATAACACTGGTACTTAGATTTACTCGATGTAAAGTATACTACATAATACCCTCATTTATTTGTTGAATCTGCCTAAATCCAAACACTTATTTCTAAACAAATTTAATTTTCTACAGACTGTACACTGATAATCTTTTCAAAATAATCCTTTTTTACGTGAACTTATTAATACTGTTCTTGCAAATATTCAACATGTACAGATCTTAGCAATTGTATTTGTTCGCTCGTTTGTAATTTCCTTTAATTGTTATCGCTCGTTTGTAATTTCCTTTAATTACTATTGTCAACAATGCCACTTATATTACCTTTTTTATTATTGTTGTTGCTTTTATTATTATTGTCCTTGATATTATTTTATCATTATTATTATTAATGTTTTGTTTGTTCTTTTGTAGATGATCTTTACTATAAACATCAGTGTTATTATCATTAAATTTATTATCATCGGCATAAGCATTGCTATTATTTTTATTATCATTAGTGTCGTTGTTGTTATCATTAGTCTTATCATATATGTATATGCCTTGTTGTTTTTTGTTGTCGCTTTGTTTATTATTACAAATGTCATTATCATCATCATTATTATTATTGTGTGTTTTTGGTGCGTGTGTGTTCGTATGTGCGTTCGTGTGTGTGTCTGTGTGTGTCTGTGTGTTCGTGTGTGTGTCCGTTTGTATGTGTGTGTGTGTGTGTGTTTGTGTGTGTGTGTGTGTGTGTGTGTGTGTGTGTGTGTGTGTGTGTGTGTGTGTGTGTGTGTGTGTGTGTGTGTAAGTTTGTGTGTTCTAGTGTGCGTGTGTGTGTCTGTTTGTATGTGTGTGTGTGTGTTTGTGTGTTCGCGTGTGTGTGTGTGTGTGTATGACTGCATGTGGTGGTGTATGAATGTGTATGTAAATACCTACATCCAAAAGTATAACTGCGCACGTTTCATCATAACCGCTATACGAGAATTCCTTTAACAACACTCCTATTATTTTGTTATTCCGATAACACATCGGGCGAACAAGTCTTCTCAGCCGTAAAAAAAAAAAAAAAAAAAAAAAAAAATTACATTCACCCTGAAACGCAAACCTGAATTCCAGCGCATGATTCGTATGAGAGCAAGACAAAACAAATCAGGATTCACCTGCTAATTATTGTTTCATCGCCTGCAACTGCACTCGCAACGCAATGCACGTCGATCACAGATTGCGAACCCGATTGCAAACAGTCTTCGCAACCGATTAAAATGCACGTTGATTCCCTAGTCGCGGATTAGTGCTTGCGACTTCTCTCTGCATAATTTTCCGCGAGTTGATGTGATCTGATGCTGGCTGCGTTGGGATGGCGAGACGGAAATTGGTCAGCTGAGAGACAGGGGGTATTATCGAGAGGGAGAGAGAGAGGGGGGTGGGGTGATAGAGAGAGAGGGAGAGGGGTGAGAGAAAGGGAGGGAGAGAGGTGAGAGAGAGGGAGAGGAGTGAGAAAGAGAGAGAAGGAGAGAGACAGGGGTAATAAGAGAGAGAGGGAGAGAGACAGGGGTAATAAGAGAGAGGGAGAGAGACAGGGGTAATAAGAGAGAGGGAGAGAGACAGGGGTAATAAGAAAGAGAGGGAGAGAAAGGGGTGGGGTGATCAGAGGGAGAGGGAGAGAGGTGAGAGAGAGAGGAGAGGAGTGAGAAAGAGAGACAGGGGGTATTAGCGAGAGGGAGAGAGAGAGGGGGGGGGGGTGATAGAGAGAGAGGGAGAGGGGTGAGAGAAAGGGAGGGCGAGGAGTGAGAAAGAGAGAGAGGGGGAGAGACAGGGGGAATAAGAGAGAGGGAGAGAGACAGGAGGAATTATCGAGAGGGAGAGAGAGGGGGGGGGTGATAGGGAGAGAGAGGGAGAGAGGTGAGAGAGAGGGAGGGAGAGAAGTGAGAAAGAGAGAGAGCAGGAGAGAGACAGGGGAATAAGAGAGAGGGAGAGAAAGGGGTGGGGTGATAGAGGGAGAGGGAGAGACGTGAGAGAGAGGGAGAGGAGTGAGGAAAGAGAGACAGGGGGAATTATCGAGAGGGAGAGAGAGAGAGGGGGGTGATCGAGAGAGAGAGGGAGAGGAGTGAGAAAGAGAGAGAGTGGAGAGACAGGGGTAATAAGAGAGAGAGGGAGAGAGAGAGTGGGGGGATGATGAGAGAGAGGGAGAGAAAGGGGCAGTGAGAGAGAGAGAGAGTGAGAGGAGGAGAAAGAGAGAGAGTGGAAAGAGATGGGGGAATAAGAGTAGTAGGGAGAGAAAGGGGTTGCAAGGTGATAGGAGGGAGGGAAAGGAGTAAGGTGATAGAGGGAGATGGAAAGAGAGATAGGCCAGGAGGATACGGAGGTGGGGGGTGATAGAAAGAGAGGGAGCAAGGGATAAATAAAAATGGAGAGGAAAGAGAGGGGGGAGAGGGGGATGGAAGAGAGAGAGAGTGGGAGGGAAAGGGGTGAGAGCGATAGGGAGGATAATAGATAGGTAGAGAGAGAGGGAGAAGGGTAGGAGAGAAAGAGAAACAGGAGGAATGATAGAGAAGGAAGGAGAGAAAAGAGATTGAGAGAAAGAAAAGGAGGGAGGAGAGGAAGGAGGGAGAAAATAGAAAGAAAGAGTAGGAGAGATGGAAAAAAGAGAGAGTTAAGAGTGAACGAGAGAAGAGAGAGGAAAGTAGAGAAAAGCAGAGTATAGGGAGGAGAGAAAAATAGTGTTAGAGATAGTGGTGAAGAAGAGAGAGAAGAAAGAGAGTGAAAGGAAAAGGATGAAAGAGGAGGAGGGAGGGAAAATAATAATCAAACAGAGAACTTCACCTCAATTCATCTTATTGACGTTGCATAACAAGTTGCAGAATGAAATAGCGCGATTGCTCTCCCTCTTTCGCGTCGCTTTTCATCGGCTTTTAACTTCAAACAAACGATAAACAGCAAGACACGTAAACAAGTGGAGAGAGAGAGAGAGAGGGGGAGGAAGAGAGAGAGAGAGAGAGTTTAGAGAGAGAGAGGGAGAGAGGAGGGGGGAGGAAGAGAGAGAGAGAGAGGGAGAGAGGGGAGGGGGGGAGGGATAGAGAGAGAGAGTGGGATAGATATATATATGTTTATATATATATATATATATATATATATATATATATATATATATATATATATATATATATATATATATATATATATATAATTTATATATATTTATATATATATATATGTTTATTTAATTGTTTTTATATATATATATATATTTATATATATATGTATATATATATATATATATATATATATATATATATAAAAATGTATATGTTGTTTGCTTTTATATATATATATATGTTATTTTTGTATATATATATATATATATATATATATATATGTTTGTTATTTTTAGTTATTATATATGTTGTTATATATATATATATATAAATATATATATATATATATATATATATATATATATATATATATATATATATATATATATATATATATATATATATATATATATATATATATATATATATATATATATATATATATATATATATATATATATATATATATATATATATATATATATATATATATATATATATATATATATATATATTCCATAAGTATATATATATATATATATATATATATATATATATATATATATATATATATAAATATACATATATATATATACATATATATATATATATATCTTATATATATATATATATATATGTATATATGTTTAATTGTGTATACATATATTATTATTATGCATATTATTATTATTATATATATATATATATATATATATATATATATTTATTTATTTATTTAATATTATTATTACATATATATTATCGTTTATTTATATATTTATATATATATTGTATATATACATACATATGTATTATATATATATTAATATATTGTTTATTATTTATTATTATATATTATTACATATGTATATATATATATGTATTTATTATATTTATATATATATATATATATATATATATATATATATATATATATATATTATATATATATATATATATATATATATATATATATATATATATATATATATATATATATATATATATATGTATTATATATATAGTGTATTTGATTTATATATATATATAATATATATTTTTATATATATATATGTATGTATATATATATTTATTTATTATTATTATTATTATTTTTTATTTATTATTATTGTCATTATTATTTATATATATTATTGTTTATTTTTATATATATATATATATATATATAATATATATATATATATATATATATAAAGTATATGTCGTTTATTTTTATATATATATATATATATGTTTATTTATATATATATTATTATTTATATTTATTATATTATTATTTATTTTATTTATTTTTATTATCTTTATATATATGTATATGTATATATATATCGTTATTTTATTATTATTATTATTATTAAGTTACATATTTTATTATTATTATGTAGTTTTTATTATTTTTATATTATATATATATATATAAGTATATATTATTAATTATATATATATATATATATATATATATATTATTATTATATAATATATATATAATATATATTTTTATATTTTTATTATTGTTACATGTCGTTTATTTTTGTATATATAATATATGCATATATATATATATTTTTATTATTATTATATATATATATTATATTTATTTTTATTTATTTATGTATATATGAGAGAGAGAGAGAGAGAGAGAGAGAGAGAGAGAGAGAGAGAGAGAGAGAGAGAGAGAGAGAGAGAGAGAGAGAGGGGGGGAGAGAGAGAGAGAGAGAGAGAGAGAGAGAGAGAGAGAGAGAGAGAGAGAGAGAGAGAGAGAGAGAGAGAGAGAGAGAGAGAGAGAAGGGGGGAGCGAGAGAGTTAGAGAGAGAGAGAGAGAGAGAGTGAGAGAGAGATAACAAAAGGAAAGAAAGTAGATAAAAAGGAAAAAAAAAAAACAACCACGGCACCAAGATGCTGCTTCATAAACATGCAAAACCGATTACGATGCTAAAATCTGCCGAGTCGTTAAAGTCGATTTTCCTATTGACGTGACGATCTTTATAGCCCTTCCGGACGTGATTATCAAGACGATTATTTTGCTGATGTTTTAATATACGGTTATAAACACTCAGCAGCTTCCAATATCCTAGATGATAGACAAAGGGGAGAGATAAACTAATAGAAGGGTGGACGAGGCGGAACCGACGGCTGATCTAACTCTGTCTGTTTGTCTGTTTGTCTCGCAGTCTGTCTGTATCTCTCTCTTTCTCTTTTTATGTATGTATATATATATATATATATATATATATATATATATATATATATATATATATATATATATATGATATAAATATATATATATATATATATATATATATATATATATATATATATATATATATATATATATATATGATATAAATCTCTGTTTATCTATACATTTATCTATCGATTTCTCTCTCTCTCTCGCTCTATCTATCTATCTATCTATCTATCTATCTATCTATCTTCTTTGCCTCTCTCTGTTTCTCTCTGTCTGTCTCTCTCTCTCTCTTTCCTCCCTCCCCCTCTCTCTCTCCCTTCCTCCTCCTCCCTCCCTCCCTCCCTCCCTCCCTCCTCCTCCCTCCCTCCTCCCTCCTTCCTCCCTCCCTCTCCCCCAATTCATCCAAACCAAACCATACATAAGAAACAACACGCACCCTTCTGCTTCATTCTTGAAAGCCTCTCCCCTTATAAAGGAAGGAAAGAAACAGGAAAACTAAAAAAAAAAA
>NC_091549.1:5529786-5537286 GCF_042767895.1 Penaeus vannamei
ACCAATCCTGTGCCCTGGGAGACCCTAGCACGCCACTCGCCACCAATCCTGAGCCCTGGGAGCCCTAGCACGCCACTCACCACCACTCACCACCAATCCTGAGCCCTGGGAGACCCTAGCACGCCACTCACTACCAATCCTGGAGTTCCCTCGGGAGGCCCTAGCACGCCACCACCACCAATCCTGAGCCCTGGAGACCTCTAGCACGCCACCACCACCAATCCTGAGCCCTGGGAGACCCTAGCACGCCACTCACCACCAATCCTGAGCCCCTGGGAGGCCCCAGTGGAATGCCACTCACCACCAATCCTGAGCCCCTGGGAGGCCCTAGCACGCCACTCGCCACCACCAATCCTGAGCCCCTGGGAGGCCTCTAGCACGCCACTCACCACCAATCCTGAGCCCTGGGAGACCCCAGCACGCCACTCACCACCAATCCTGAGCGCCCCCTGGAGGCCCTAAAGCACGCCACTCACCACCAACTTGAGCCCCCGGGACCCTAGCACGCCACTCACCACCAATCCTGAGCCCTGGGAGACCCTAGCACGCCTCTCACCACCAATCCTGAGCCCTGGGAGACCCTAGCACGCCACTCACCACCAATCCTGAGCCCCCGGGAGACCCTAGCACGCCACTCACCACCACTCACCACCAATCCTGAGCCCTGGGAGACCCTAGCACGCCACTCACCACCACTCACCACCAATCCTGAGCCCTGGGAGACCCTAGCACGCCACTCACCACCACTCACCACCAATCCTGAGCCCCCGGGAGGCCCTAGCACGCCACTCACCACCAATCCTGAGCCCCCGGGAGGCCCTAGCACGCCACTCACCACCAATCCTGAGCCCTGGGAGACCCTAGCACGCCACTCACCACCAATCCTGAGCCCCCGGGAGGCCCTAGCACGCCACTCACCACCACTCACCACCAATCCTGAGCCCTGGGAGACCCTAGCACGCCACTCACCACCAATCCTGAGCCCTGGGAGACCCTAGCACGCCACTCACCACCAATCCTGAGCCCTGGGAGACCCTAGCACACTACTCATCACCACTCACCACCAATCCTGAGCCCTGGGAGACCCTAGCACGTCACTCACCACCAATCCTGAGCCCCCGGAAGGCCCTAGCACGCCACTCACCACCAATCCTGAGCCCCCGGGAGACCCTAGAACGCCACTCACCACCACTCACCACCAATCCTGAGCACGTGACTCACTACCACTCACTATCAATCTTGAGCTCCCGGGAGAGCCTAGCACGCCACTAACCAACAAAAATAATGATGATCATGACAATAACAATGATAATAATATTGGTATAAAATAATGATAACAGTAATAAAAACGATAATAGTATTGATAATGACAAAAATTGGTATCAGTACAATAACAGTAACAACCGTGATAAAGATAATAGTAATGATAATGATGATAACAATACTTCTGATACTACAACTACTAATAATAATAATGATAATGATAATAACAGCATTAATAGTAATAGTAGTAGTAGTAGTAGTAATAATAATAATAATAATGGTAAAAGATTAAAAAAACATAATGATAATAGTAATACCAATAATAATGATAATAATAATAATAACAATAGTAATGATAATGATATTAATGATGATGATAATAATAAAAAAAATAAAAACTATAGTACAATCATAATTATGAAAATTAGATAAATGATAAATGGTAATAATATAACAATACTACTACTAAGACAGGGTCTAATAATAACAATAACAATAAGAATATATGAGAATAGCCTCATGTTTCCATTACCTGGAGGCGGCCAGAGTGAGGCGAGAGTGAGGCGAGAGTGAAGGGAGATTAAGGTCAGAGTGAGGCGAGAGTGAAGGGAGATTAAGGTCAGAGTGAGGCGAGAGTGAAGTTGGAATGAGGCAAGAGTGAGGTCAGCGAGATCAAAGTCAAGCCAGGAGGGGGCCGGAGGGAAACCAGACTGAAGCCAGAGTGAAGCAAGAGTGAGGCAGACACGCGGATACGGTTGGGTTAGCAGTGGGCGGGGTGGGGGGTAAGGAAGGGGAAAAGGGGGGGGGTAAGGAAAGGGAAAGGGGGTGGTAAGGAAAGGAAAGGGGGGAAGGAAGGGGAAAGGGGGTAAGGAAAGGGAGAAAGGGGGGAAGGAAGGGGAGCGGGGGGGGTGGGTTAGAAGGGAAAGGGGGAAGGAAGGGAAAGTAGGGGGAAGGAAAGGGAAAGGGGGAAGGAAGGGAGAGTGGGGGGAAGGAAGGGGAGTATGGGGGTAAGAAAGGGAAAGGGGGGGGCAAGGGAAGGGGAAAGGGGGGGGGTAAGGAAGGAAAGGGGTGAGGAAGGGGAAGGGGGATAAGGAAGGGGAAAGGGGGTAAGGAAGGGAAAAGGAGGGTAAGGAAGGGAAAGGGGGGGTGTTAGAAAGTGGAAAATTTTTTTTTTTTTTTTTTTTTTTTTTTTTTTTCCCCCCCCCCCCGGGGGGAAGGAAAGGAAAGTGGGGGAAGGAAGGGGAAAGGGGGGGAGGGGGGAAGAAAAGGAAAGGGGGGGGAGGGGGGTAAGGAAGGGAAAGTGGGGGTGGCAGCGGGAGTGGCAGGCGGAAAGGGAAAGGGGGAAGCGAAGGAAACCCCGGGGGTTAGGGAAGGGGAAAGGGGGGGCAAGAAAGGAAAGGGGGGTATGGAAGGAAGGGGAAGGAAGGGGAAAGGTGGGTGGTAAGGAAGGAATTTTTTGGGGGCAAGGGAAGGGAAAGGGGGGCAAGGAAGGGGGAAAGGTGGGGTAAGGAAGGGAAAGGGGGCAAGGAAGGGGAAGGGGGGAAGGAAGGGGAAAGGGGGCAAGAACGGGGGAGGGGTAAGAAAGGGGAAAGGGGGGTAAAGGAAGGGGAAGGGAGAAGGACGAGGGGAAGGGGGTAAGGAAGGGGGAAGGGGGGAAGGAAGGGAAAGGGGAAGGAAGGGGAAAGGGGGCAAGAACTGGGGAAAAAGGGGGGCAAGGAAGGGGGAAGGGGGGAAGGAAGGGGAAAGGGGGGCATGGATGTGGTATAAAGTAAGAAGGGGAAGTGGGGTTGGAAGGGGAAAGGGGGGCGTATGTAAGGTGAAAGGGGGCAAGAACGGGGAAAGGGGGTAAGGAAGGGGAAGGGGGAAGGAAGGGGAAAGTGGGGGGTATGAAGGGAAAGGGGGGCAAGGAAGGGGAAAGGGGGTACGGGAAGGAAAAGGGGGCAAGGAAGGGGAAAGAGTGGGGACAAGGAAGGAAAGGAGGGAGAAGGAAGGGAAAAGGTATGAAGGGGAAAGGGGGCAAGGAAGGAAAGGGTGGGTAAGGAAGCTGATGAAAGGTGGTTAAGGAAGGGGAAGGGGGGCAAGGAAGGAAAAGGGGACAAGGAAGGAAAGGGGGGGCAAGGAAGGAAAGGGGAGGGCAAGGCTGAAGGAAAGGAGGGTACATGAATGTGGTGCTGGGGGCAAGAAAGGAAAGGGGGTAAGGAAGGAAGCTGGGGCTGAAGGGGAAAGTTGGGGGAAGGGGGAAGGAAGGGGAAAGGGGGCAAGGAAGGGGAAAGGGGGGTGGGCGAAGGGGAGCAAGTGGGCTGAAGCCGAGGAAGTTGGGGCACGGCAAGGGGAAAGGTGTGGCAAGGAAGGAAAGGAGGGTATGAAGGAGTTGGGGGCATTAGCCGAGGTGCTGGGGGCAAGGAGGGGAAAGGGTGGGTAAGGAAGGGGAAAGGTGGTTAAGGAAGGGGAAAGAGGGGATAAGGAAGGGGAAAGGGGGATAAGGAAGGGGAAAGGGGAGTGGGGGTTAAGGATGATTGGAGGAGAGGTGGGCCTATAATGCCAATAACAATACAGTATTTTGTGATAATATCAATTTTACTCATATTGATATTAGCAACAACAGCAACAAAGATATAAAAATAATGCTGATGATGATAATAATAATGACTGTGATAATAGTAATAATAGCAATAAGTATAATAATGATAATAAGAATGAGAGTGACAATAACAACAATATGAATAACAATAATAGTAATACTAATAATTATTATAGTGATAATAATATCAATAATAGTAATAATGATAATAGTAATGATGATGATCATAATGATGATAACAACCATAATAATCATAATAATAATAACACTGATGTTAATAATGATAATAACACCACAATCACAGTAATAATAATGATAACAATGGCAAAGGTATGTCCATGTCTAACACACTATAACACAACTAATACATAACGTGCGTTTGCATTAAATCCATTGCAACATTGCTCCTTATACTGACAGGAATTAGGATCACTAATACTGCTGATGTAATGACGTTATTAGCAAACTTTCTTGTGAAAATTACTCTCCGAAGGAAATGTTCAGGTGATTTAGCGCATCGGGATAAGAAGTATGACTTGGTCTAACGGCAGCTTTTCTTTTGCAAGCTTTGTAATCTGGTGGTTGCAAAGTTTTGGTGATGGATAAATGCCAGAATGGTGGGTTGGGGGGGTGGGGGAGGGGGGGCTGCGTGTCGTATGAAGGTCGTCCTCTTTCTGAAGTAAGGTTTCCCAGATGCTTCGAGGTTGGAGAGCATGTAAACATTTTTTTCTCGCCCTTTAAATTTTTTTTTTTACTCTCTCTCTCTCTCTCTCTCTCTCTCTCTCTCCCTCTCTCCCTCTCTCCTCTCTCTCTCTCTCTCTCTCTCTCTCTCTCTCTCTCTCTCTCTCTCTCTCTCTCTCTGTCTTCTCTGTCTTCTCCCTCCTCTCTCCCTCTCTCTCCCTCTCTCTCCCTCTCTCTCCCTCTCTCTCCCTCTCTCTCCCTCTCTCTCCCTCTCTCTCTCTCCCTCCAGTAGCTGTTTCCTACACACCCACTTGTAGGAGGGACCCACCCTCGAGACCATTGCCAAAGTAACGTTTCCCATTCTTGCCTCCCACACCATCTATGTGGATGGTTCTCTACAAACTGAAGGAAGTGGACTGGACGGCGTCTGCAGGACTGGTCAAGCTCAATCTCCTGTGAACTGCATGGGCTTCTGGATGGTGTAAGCCTACTTCCACGCCCCAGAAACAGTGGTCTGGTTATTTGTGACTCAGTCATGCCCTTCATGCCCTCTCTTCCCCCAAGCCTGAAGCCCGTAGGCTAGTCAATCGCATACTATGCCGTCTAGTCACAGCCATTGGATAGGCGCTCTCAGTACATTTCGTATGGATTCCCTCACATGTCGGAGTGACAGCAAATGATTTGGTGGGCTGTCTTGCCAAAGCTGCCTGTAGGCTTACTTTACCTGCTATCGACACCTTGCCGGCCACCCTCCCCCACTGCAGGCGGAGGACCCATGCTTCAGCTCATCAGCCAACCATCCAGCACAGGAACGAGCGGCCAGCGAGCGTAAGCATCCAGCACTACGACCACTTCGCATCTCGTCCTTACAAGTACCGACGCCGCGGTCAGAGGACATAATGTGGTGGCTGCCCGGCTCCGGTTAGGCTACAGACCCGTGTGGGGTGGGCGAGTGTGAGGACGTGCCCCAGTACTTATCGTGCAAGTTGTGCGACACACACAGTGCCAACCACTTACAGCATTACTGCCTCCATTGTCCGAAAGTGGCTGATTTATTACCAAACAGAGATTCTGTCATAGAAATTTGCAAATAATAACAGATGATAATTTAGACAATACCCATATTTTGGTGGCTGTTAATACGCTTTTTTATAGTTTTCATTGCTTATCATGTATGTTGATGATTTAATCTCTCCTTTTATGGTTTACCCATGGCGTGTCCTGCATGTCACGAATACTCTGTAGCTATTTCATTTGTACTGTATAGGCTTGTCGCTACCTGAGCGAAATAGATTGATGAAAACAAAATCTCTCTCTCTCTCTCTCTCTCTCTCTCTCTCTCTCTCTCTCTCTCTCTCTCTCTCTCTCTCTCTCTCTCTCTCTCTCTCTCTCTCTCTCTTTCAGTGCAGTATTTTAAATCTCCACTGAATGTCAATTCTAATTGACCTTTAAAGAACAATACAAGGCATCGTTACCTGTCCTCAGGGATGTTACACAGTCGGTCTGTTTATGGAATATGAGGTCTGTTGACAACTATTTCTTCGCGTTTATCTGCATTCTCTTCATTTAAGCTCAGTTAAGGTTAAGAAAATCTAGCGTTGACCTGTCTTGCCCTGGTTTATGTGCAAGAGTCACATCGTCCTTACATTTGTAGCTTTTCGAGAAGAGGACAAAACCCTCATTAGCCATCATTAGGGATAGTAATGGACCAAGGACAGTTCCTTGAGGGACGCCGCTTTGATGTTAAATTTCAACAACTCCGTCAGAGAATTGATTGTTTCCCCGAGTTGTCTAGGAGTTGTAAAGGATGAATGAGTAGGGGGACCTATTTCACTCATCCCTTGTGGCATTCCAGGGGAACCATTTCTTCAGGAGGACCTCCATTCACCTAGCTGTGTTCCGGGTGACGTATTGGGAGAGCAGTTGTTCATTTCATCCTCGACTGGTTTTGAGAATTTAGAACATTTAGCATTCGGATCAGGACAGGTTGACAGCCTTAGTCCAATGGCGTGTGTTTATCCATGATCTGAACTTACGATTTTTTGAGTGAGGGAATATGCCTATAGATTTTGCTCTGTTTGATTGGTAGCATTTTAGTATAACTAGAGTAGCAAGGGATGTTAGGTTTTCATACAATTTTTTTACTTATTACGAGTTACAGGTGTTTTTTTTCCACGAGATGAGGTCACAACTCGATTAAAATTTGAGACAGTAAACCTATTTAAAAATGTTTAGTTTCCCCAACGTGTTGAAGAATATTGGTACATGCATTCCTTCCCCTTGTATTTTGGCGAAATAAGTTTGCACGAGGCGTCGAGACTCTGCTTTCAAGTAAGTGGAAATTCATCAATTCAGAGCAACTCTGTTTGTCTGGTTGTGGAAATGTGCATTGCAACAATTACCTTTTTTTGTCATCACTTTTCGTAGGCTTAGGCAGCCTAGCACCAAATAGTACATTAAAGCAGCACAGTACAATAAAGTGAAAATATTGATGTTTACGTTATAGATGAAACCTTCAATTAAGAAAACATCTAATCACCGCCTTTGGTCTGAGACCCCGATTTGGACTCACAGACCTTCAAATGCCCCAGTGATCTTGTGGGTCGTGGGTATAACGACTGTTGTAATGACGATGAAAACGAATACAAAAGAGGTATAGTTTTCCACCGCTTTTGAAAACACTGGAAGGGAGGAGGAAAAGAGGCTGGAGGGAAAAGGGAAGGATAGTGAAAGGATGGTTCGATTGTACGAGGGGTGGGGAGGGGGAGAGAGGAGAAGGGATGGTTGTAAGGAAGGTATAAGGGAGAAAGGACGATTGGAAGAGAAGGATGGAAGGGGAAAAGGATGGCTGAATGAGAGGTAAAAGGAAGAAAGGATGTTTGGAAGAGAGAAGGGATGGATGAGCAGGAGATAAAAGGGAGAAAGAATGATTGGAAGAGAAGGATGAGAGGGAGAAGGGATGGATGAATAAGAGA
>NC_091549.1:5544786-5547286 GCF_042767895.1 Penaeus vannamei
TTTTTTCTTTTTTGTTCGGCATCGAAAGTGGGATTTATGTTTTATTGTTAACAGCATTTTCTTGTTCGGCCGTTCAAGCTGGGTGACTTTTTTTCAGGAGTATTAATTCTACGGATCGCTCTGTTTTTTGTTTTTTTTTTTTCTCTCTCTCTCTCTTCTTCGTTTCTTCGTTTCTTCGGTTCTTTTTTTCTTCTCTTTTCCTTGGGGCTACGGATCGCTCTGGGTATTTTTTTCTCTCTCTCTTCTTCTTCTTCGTTTCTTCGTTTCTTCGTTTCTTCTTCTTCTCTTTTCCTTGGGGCTACGGATCGCTCTGGGTATTTTTTTCTCTCTCTCTTCTTCTTCTTCTTCGTTTCTTCGTTTCTTCGGTTTATTTTTCTTCTCCTTTCCTTGGGGCTACGGATCGCTCTGGGCTTTTTTTTTTCTCTCTCTCTCTTCTTCGTTTCTTCGTTTCTTCGGTTTATTTTTCTTCTCCTTTCCTTGGGGCTACGGATCGCTCTGGGTATTTTTTTCTCTCTTCTTCTTCGTTTCTTCGTTTCTTCGTTTCTTCGGTTCTTTTTCTTTTCTTTTCCTTGTGCTTCTTTTGTTGGTTTTGTATTTTTCCCTAGCAGTCGTCAGCATGTTGATATGTTTGTCTATCTTCGTCTAATGTGTTATCTATCTATATTCTCTCTCTCTCTCTCTTTCTTTCTTTCTCTCTCTCTCTCTCTCTCTCTCTCTCTCTCTCTCTCTCTCTCTCTCTCTCTCTCTCTCTCTCTCTCTCTCTCTCTCTCTCTCTCTCTCACTCACTATCACTATCACTCATCACTATCACTCTCACTCTCACTCTCACTCTCACTCTCTCTCTCTCTCTCTCTCTCTCTCTCTCTCTCTCTCTCTCTCTCTCTCTCACTCTCTCTCTCACTCTCTCTCTCTATCAATCTATCTATCTATCTTTGCGTGTGTGCGTGATTCACTTCTCTCAAAATGTCAATTTAAGCAGAAAATGATATAAAATGTCAATGTTTATATAAAAGGTAATGTAGTTGATACTCTAGTTTTCATTATAATTTTCATCATTATAATCTTGTTTGATGTTGTTGTCATTCTTATTATTGCTATTGATGTTGTTTTATTGTAATCAGCATCATTATACTCACTATGATTATGATGATATTAATGAAAAAGATAATAGCAATATCATTATCATCATTATAATCATTATTATTGTTGTTGTTCTTGTTGTTATTGCTGTAGTTACATTATCATAATTTTCATCATTATCGTTATAAGCATTATCAGCATTATCTTGATTCTTATCATAATCATTATCATCACATTTATTGTTATAATCACTACTATTGTTATCATCATCGTCATATTACCATCATAATTATCATTATTGTCATTGTTATGGTTATTACTATCGTCATCATTATCAATATCATGATCACCATCATTATCATTACTATCACTATGACTTCCATTTTCATTATGATTTCTATAACGGTTATCATTATCATTTCTTTTGTTATTCTTATTACTAGATTTCTTTTCTTCTTTCTGTCATTATCATCATCATCATCATTGTCATTATTGTCATTAACATCATTATTGTCATTGCTATTATTATTATGACTATCGTCATTATATGATATCATTGCTATTATTACTATTATTATAACTAATGGCATTACTATTTTTTCATTACCATTATCATCATCATTACTATCATTACTATCACTGTGAATAAATACTGGTAATAATGATGATAATAAATGACATCAATAATAATGATAATAGTGATAATGATAATAATAATTGTAATAATTAATTGTAATAATGATACTAGTTATCATTATGATTATTTTGATTATGATTATTATTAATTTACGTTGATATTACTCTTTTTGTTATGATCATTGCTAATATAATCACCATCATCATCATTATATTTGTTTTTGTTACTATTATTATCATTATCATTACCATCTATGTTATCATTATCATAATCATTACCACCATTGTTGTTGTTCATATTAACTATGTTATCATTGCTAGAATTATCATTATCATAATCATCATTTTTTATGATTATTATCATTATCATTAAGAACAAATTATATTTTTGTTGCTAATGATATCATGATGCTCTTGCTATTGCTATTCTTGTTATTATTACTAATATTCTTTTGAAATCATTATTTTTTCTATAATCATAATCATCATTGTCATTATTGTTATCATTATTACTATTGTTATAGTCACTATTATTAATGTCATTATCATTATCATCATTATTATCATTACTATTATCATTATTATCATTATTATTGTTACTATTATAACTATCATTATCATCAGAATTATTGTTATTATAATTAGTATTACTATAATCAATATCAATATTATTATTATTATTATTGTTATTATTATCATTATTATTATTATTATTATTATTATTATTATCCTCATTATTATTATTATCATTATTATTATTACCATTATTATTATTATTAGTAGT
>NC_091549.1:5562286-5565150 GCF_042767895.1 Penaeus vannamei
GTCTCCTTTACTTCTCTTCATTTTTTTCTTTTTCACCTTCTCTCCGCCGTTATTATTCTTCCTTTTTTCTTCTTCATCTCCTTTTCCCTACCTTTATTTCTCTTCCTACCTGCTTTTTCTCCTTCTCCTTTTCTACACCTTTATTCTTCTTCCTTTTTTCTCCTTCATCACATGTTCTAATTTTTTCATCTTCCCATCTTCTATTTCTTCTTTTTGTTATCTCCACCATTATTCTTCTCCCTATTTTGTTCTCCTTCATCACCTTTCCACCACCTTTATCCCCCCCCCCTTCCTCCCTCTTTTTTCCCCTTCTTTTTCTTCTCCTCGCGCGGGTATTGGACTCGTATTGTAGCCCGGGCGGAGTTCTGAGAAAAGTAATGGTTTTGTGTAAAGTTGCGGCGGTCTTTATGAACGCCATAATATTGCTTCGAATTACTGTTCCGCGCCCGCACCCCCGTCCCGACGACGCCCAGGTCCCGACGACGCCCAGGTTCCGACGCCCAGGTTCCGACGACGCCCAGGTCCCGACGATGCCCAGGTCCCGACGCTCAGGTTCCGACGACGCCCAGGTCCCGACGCTCTGGTTCCTACGCTCAGGTTCCGACGCTCAGATCCCGACGCCCTGGTCTCGACGACGCCCAGGTTCCGACGACGCCCAGGTCCCGACGCCCAGGTCCCGACGACGCTCAGGTCCCGACGATCAGGTCCCGACGACGCCCAGGTTCCGACGATCAGGTCCCGACGCTCAGGTCCCGACGCTCAGGTACCGACGACGCCCAGGTCCCGACGCTCACGCTCCGACGACTCCCTGGTACCGACGACGCCCAGGTCCCGACGACGCCCTGGTCCCGACGCTCAGGTCCCGACGACGCCCGAACAAGCGAAGGCAATGCGGCCCGTCGGTCCGGCTCGGCGTCAGGAGATAAATCCGAGAGAAGGGAAATGAGTCTTGAGTAATGGGAATTGGAGGAAGAGTGTTGATTAAGGTGGTTAATAGGTTGGAGTCGACGTGTTTATGTAGACGTGCCTACGGGCAGCTTATTCGTGATACGTACGTGAGTAAAATACATGCATACATGTTTGCTTTCATGCATACATACATAGGTATATACCTCATACATACATACATATAGGTACATATATACATACATACATACATATATATACATACCTACATACACACACATACATACGTACATACATTACATACGTACATACATAGTACAAACATACATACATATATACATACATGCATACATTCTTGCATATATATACATGCATTGATCTACATATACATACACACACATATACGCGCGTACCTACAAAATTTATATCGATGCGCAAAACACGCTCAAACACACACGAATAGAGAGAGAAAAAAAGGAGAGGAAATGGTATCTCCCATCCACCCACAGCGTTTGTTGGTGTTTGCACGCACTCAAAGGCAGACCCCGAATGGCGGACGCACAGATGCACACACGCGCTCAACCGCCCGCTCTCACGCACACAGGTTAAACCCAGGTGAATGCGGTGTATCAGTCAACCTTGCAATGGACGCGGCCGTTGCATGTATAAAGATACGGGCGCCTCAGGCCATGGTACGGGCGCTGTAGCGGAGAGAGTGCGAGGGCGTGTGTGTGTGTGGGGTGTGTGTGTGTGTGTGTGTGTGTGTGTGTGTGTGTGTGTGTGTGTGTGTGTGTGTGTGTGTGTGTGTGTGTGTGTGAGAGAGAGAGAGAGAGAGAGAGAGTGAATGAGTGTGAGAGAGTGAGTAAGAAAGAGACTGAGTGAATGATTGTGTTTGTGTATGGAGTGAGAGAGAGCGAGAAAGAAACTGACAGTGAGTGAATGATTGTGCACCTGATTGTACTGTTTAAGTATATGTGCGTAAGCGATGATGTACATGTTTACCTCCGCGTGCGCGCATGAACGTCCCTCTACCCAAGCGAGCCAAACGTACCCCGATTCGCCGACCGACCCACAAAGGAGCCGAAATTTCCTCCTTCAAGTATCGGCCACTGATTGCAAAACCCGTAACCCCCCCCCCCTTTCCAGCGGTCGATAACTCCGGGTGTTGAAAAACGGTTAAAGTTGGACTCGTGTCGGCCGGCAAAACCGTCTTGAGTTCCGATCTTATGATGCTAACGTGTCGGCGAAGCGAGGGAGGCGGAGGTTCAGTCGAAGCGAGGGAGGCGGAGGTTCAGTCGAAGCGAGGGAGGGAGGCGGAGGTTCAGTCGAAGCGAGGGAGGCGGAGGTTCAGTCGAAGCGAGGGAGGCGGAGGTTCAGTCGAAGCGAGGGAGGCGGAGGTTCAGTCGAAGCGAGGGAGGGAGGCGGAGGTTCAGTCGAAGCGAGGGAGGCGGAGGTTCAGTCGAAGCGAGGGAGGCGGAGGTTCAGTCGAAGCGAGGGAGGGAGGCGGAGGTTCAGTCGAAGCGAGGGAGGGAGGCGGAGGTTCAGTCGAAGCGAGGGAGGGAGGCGGAGGTTCAGTCGAAGCGAGGGAGGGAGGCGGAGGTTCAGTCGAAGCGAGGGAGGGAGGCGGAGGTTCAGTCGAAGCGAGGGAGGGAGGCGGAGGTTCAGTCGAAGCGAGGGAGGGAGGCGGAGGTTCAGTCGAAGCGAGGGAGGGAGGCGGAGGTTCAGTCGAAGCGAGGGAGGGAGGCGGAGGTTCAGTCGAAGCGAGGGAGGCGGAGGTTCAGTCGAAGCGAGGGAGGCGGAGGTTCAGTCGAAGCGAGGGAGGGAGGCGGAGGTTCAGTCGAAGCGAGGGAGGGAGGCGGAGGTTCAGTCGAAGCGAGGGAGGCGGAGGTTCAGTCGAAGCGAGGGAGGCGGAGGTTCAGTCGAAGCGAGGGAGGCGGAGGTTCAGTCGAAGCGGGGGG
>NC_091549.1:5565650-5568150 GCF_042767895.1 Penaeus vannamei
ACGAAGACACACAGAGAGAAAAAAAGAAAAGTCCGTGACATGTTGGGCGCAATTTCTCCCTCTCTTTCCCAACTCCAAATGACTCTCTTTTCCATATGCAAATACAACAATCGAGAATGTTTAAAAAAAAAAAAAAAAAAAATGCATTCTAGTTTGTACATACAATTTTCCACAGATCCGAAACTCTCTCTATTTAGCCACAATCCGACCCTGTTTCAAAGTTGTTGTTGTTTTATTTCATAACACTATGCGGTTTCATTTGCGGTTTCATTTACGTTTCCGCAACCTGTATGTAACATCACGTACTGTCCGCTCAGCACCATCATCATCACTGCGGGAAACATCGTTAAACATTCCTCTTCTCATCAAAAAATCAGATGTTCACTTTAATGACTCCGCCGCCATTTTTGTTTTGTTTTGTCTTTTTTTTGTTTTGTTTTTTTGCCTTTTTTTGGGGGGGCGTAAAAAGTAAACAGACAGACGAACAAAATGACTGCCGTTCTGATTAGCTTCTGACGGGAATGTGACCTCGGCGTTTCTCTCTAACGGATTCTACTGGTCTTTTCCATTTCAGTTTTTCAGTTTTTTTTCTCGATCGCTTGTTCTTTCTTTCTTTTTTTCTTTCCTTTTTTTTGGCTCTCGGTCTTTTGGGTTTTCGATCTTGTTCTGTCTTCTGTCTGGCTAGCTGTCACGCTCTCTATTTCTCGTTTTTTTTCTTTCTCTTTCTCTGTCTGTCTGTCTGTCTGTCTCTCTCTCTATCTCTCTCTCTCTCCCTCTTTCTTTCTCTCTCTATCTATCTCTCTCTCTCTCTCTCTCTCTCTCTCTCTCTCTCTCTCTCTCTCTCTCTCTCTCCCTCTCTCTCTCTCCCTCTCCCTCTCCCCCCCCTCTCTCTCTCTCTCTCTATCTCTCCCTCTCCCTCTCCCTCTCCCACTCTCCCTCTCCCTCTCCCTCTCTCCCTCTCTCCCTCTCTCCCTCTCTCTCTCTCTCTCTCTCTCTCTCTCTCTCTCTCTCTCTCTCTCTCTCTCTCTCTCCCTTCCTCCCTCCCTATTCCTCTCTCTCTCTCTCTCCCTCCTTCCCTCTTTCTCTCTCTCTCTCCCTCCCTCTTTCTGTCTCTCTCTCCCTCCCTCTTTCTCTCTCTCTCTCCCTCCCTCTTTCTCTCTCTCTCCCTCCCTCTTTCTCTCTCTCTCTCCCTCCCTCTTTCTCTCTCTTTCCTCCCCCCTCTCTCTCTCTCTCCCTCCCTCCCTCCCTCTTTCTCTCTCTCTCTCTGCCCCTCCCTCCCTCCATTACCTCCCCAAACAAACAAGCAGAACATCCAGAATAAACAACACCCCCTCTCTTCCCCCACCCCCACCCCTCCTTCTCCCCTCCCTCCCCCCCCCTCCCGAACCCAGGGACCTCCCGCTATCATGCAAATTTGAACACAAACCCCTTTATCAGCGCATGTTTGTTCAAGATGTGCAAAATCAAACGCGAAACTCGGAAACAAGGGGGGTGGGGGGAGGGGAAGAGGGAGAAGAGGGGAGTGGGAGTGGGATGGGGAAGAGGGAGTAGGGGAGGAAGGGGAGTGAGAGAAGAAGGGGGGACTGGGGAGAAAGAGTGGGGAGGAAGGGGAGAGGGATGGGGGGGAAAAGGATGTAGGGGAGGAAAGGGAGCAGGGAGAAAGGAAAAGGGAGGATGGGAGATGGGAGAAGGAGAGTGGGAGAGTGGGAGAAAGGAAAAAGGCAAGTGGGGAGGATATAAGGAAGGAGAGGAAAGGGGAAGAGAATGAGGAAGACTGAAGGAAGGAGGAGGGAGAGGATAAGGGGGCGAGAATGGGGGAGACGGAGAAAGAAAGTGAAGAAGGAGAGACAAAATAAAAGGCGAGAGAGAGAGATAGAGGAAAACACAACCCCCCCACACAAACACAAAGAAACAAACAAACACATACACCCCACCCCACACCCATACACAGACACACACACATACACGCCCCCACCCCACACACACAGACACACACACACACACACACACACACACACACATACACACCCAATCACACACACAAACACCCCCTCCCACACACACACACACACACACACAAAAAAACACCCCCTCTTACACACACACACAAACCCCCAAACAAACACCCCCCACCCCCACCCCCCCACACACCCCAACCTGTTCCTCGGCCGACATGCTTCTCTACTCGCCTTCGGCTGCTTGGTCGCGAGGTCATTCGCCTTCCCCCAGGAGGACCTCGAAGGGTTTTGAAGTTCCTTTTTCTGCATGGTGGGGATGGGAGGAAGGAAGAAGGGGAAAGGAAAGGGAAAAGGGGAAAGTTAAGGAAGAAAAAAGGAAAAAGGGGGGGGAAAAAGGGGGGGGGAAAGGGGGGAAATTAAAAAAAGGGGAAAAAGGTTTTAAAGGAAAGGGGTTTTTGGAAAAAAAAGGGGGGGAAAAATTAAAAGGGTTAAAAAGGAAAAGGAAAAAAAGGGGGGAAAAAAAGGGAAAAAAAGGGGGGGGG
>NC_091549.1:5575650-5580650 GCF_042767895.1 Penaeus vannamei
TATCGCTTTTCCTTATCTCTATGTTTCCCCCTCTATGTCTCTCTTTCTATATCTGTTTCTCTCTCTTTTTTCCTCTGTATGTCTCTCGCTGTTCTATCTGCCTGCATGTCTGTCTATTTGTCTGTCTCTCTGGCTCTCACTGTACTGTTTGCTTTTGTACACACAACCCTTTTATCTGATTTCCCTTATCCTCCTCTTCCTCTATTCTTATTCCCCCTTCGTAGTCTGGTTTTATTAGCAATGAAATTTGTTGATAAAATTAAAGATTTTTTTCTTGTTCACATTTGGCACGTCAGGCTATTGTTGTTGTAGCAATAGCAATATTTTTTTCTCGTTTTTTTTTACTTCTTTCCGTTTCCTTATTCCTATTTCTTTCCCTCGATTTCCTTTTATTTCTCCTTCATCACCAGCAACAGCACTATCAAAGCCACCATCAGAGCTCACATCAAAATCACCATCACCACCATCTCTTATTCTCCTTTATTCTCCCTCCTCCATCCTCGTCCGTCCTTTCTTACTGTCTTTCACTCCTCCTTGACTCTTCATTATTACCCTCTTTATTATCTCCCCAGACACTCGATCCTCCCCTCCCCTCCCCTCTCGCCCCCTCCCCTCCCCTCCCGCTCCGTCCTTTAAACAAAATGCGACTTCTTAAACCACAATTCCCATATGGTTTCTCCTCCCCCCTTTCCCCCCACCCTCCCGTCCTCCCGTCCCTTCCCCCCCCCCACCGACCTCCCCCCCCTTCCTCTTTCCTTCCCTTCCCTCCCCTCCCCTCCTCCCTTCCTTTCCCCCCTCATCTCCCTCCTCCTCCCTCCCCTTAGCATCCAGACACCAAGGCTTCTTTCTCCTCCTGCACAGACAATACATCTCCTTTCCTTCTCCCTCTTTCTCTCTCCTTCCTTTCCTCCTCTCCTTCCCTTCCTCCTCTCCTTCCTTCCTCCCCTCCTTCCCTTCCCCCCTTCCTCTCCTCCTTCCCTTCCTCTCCCCCTTTCCCCCCTTCCCCCTCCCTCTCCTCCTTCCCTTCCTCTCCTCCCCTTCCTCCCCCCTTTCCCCTTTTCCCTCCCTTCCTCCTCCTTCCTTCCTCCCCCCTTTCCCCCCTTCCTCCCCTCCTTCCTCCCCTCCTCCCCACCCCATCTTGTCTGCCACGTTGTCACCTGAATGTCAAGGCTCCCATTGTCCAAGCGTCACACCCCTCCTCTACCCCCCTCCCCTTCTCCCCCCACCCCCTCCCCACATACCTGCACCTTAAAGAAAAAGACACAAAAAAGTGAGAGGAAAAATAAATAACAATAAAAAAAAAAAAATACTGTACACCATGTTAGTTTCGCCACTGTGGTGTTTCCCCGGGGGGTTCGAGTCGTAGGGAGAGAGGGAGGAGGGGTGGCGGGGGTTGGGGGTGGGGGAGGGGGGGTTGGGAGTGGGGGAGTGGGGGAGGGGTATGTGCTGGGCGTGTGGGTGAAGGGAAGGAGGCGGGAGGGGGATGGGTGTAGCTGAGGAACTGGTGGAGGTAGGGGGGTGAAGTGAGCGGTGTTCGGCTGGAGGGGGGGGGGGGAGGGGTGGTGGGGGGGAAAAGGTGGAGGGGCGGTGCTTGGCTAAGTGGGGAAAAGGTTAAAAGATGGGGTGAAGAGTGCTCGGCTGGGGGAATGGTGAAAGAATGATGGAGGAATGGTGAAAGAATGGTGAAAGAAAGGTGGAGGAAAGATGGAGGAATGGTAGAGCAATGGTGGAGCAATGGTGGGGGGAAAGCTAAGGATGAGGGTACTCGGGAGGGGGGATGGTGGGGGTGGCTGGGGTGAAGGAAAAGCTGAGAGTCGTGTGTCTTGGAGGGAAGAGGGAGGTGGGGGGAGGGGGGGTGACGATTATGTGGTTAGGGGGAGATAAGGGGGGGTGTAGTAAAAGCGTAGGATCGCTTAAGAGGAAAAAAGGAAAACAAAAATTCCTAAAATAGAAACAAGAGGCGAATTGAGAAAAAAAGAACTTAGCTTATTTTAAGGAGTGACAAAAGTAACATTAACATGTTTTTTTCTTTATTTTCATTTCTCTTCTAAAACCTCATTTCCTCGTTCAAAACCTATATCTTAAAACACATTTTCATTTCTCTTCTAAAACCCCATTTCCTCATTCAAAACCTATATCTTAAAACACATTTTCATTTCTCTTCTAAAACCCCATTCCCGCGTTCACAACCTATATCTTAAAACACATTTTCATTTCACTTCTAAAACCTCATTCCCTCATTCAAAACCTATATCTTAAAACACATTTTCATTTCACTTCTAAAACCTCATTCCCTCATTCAAAACCTATATCTTAAAAAAAAAATCTAACAGCATACCAACTGCCATCTACTTTCACAACTTGAGGACAATTTCTCAACGCATGCATATTCATCTACCATATACTTTTTTTTTAAACGTTCTGCCTCGGCTAAGATCTACTCCGGGAGGTTATGGCGAACTCTTGACATGCTGCCGCCCTGTTTCTGTGGGATTATGGGCCATTCTCGTGGCTCCCTCTGTCATACTACGGGAGGACCTTCTCTCGTCGTTCATTTTAGGGCTTCTCTGCTCCCCTCCCCCTTCCTCTCTCTCTGTCTGTGTCTGTGTCTGTCTGTCTGTCTGTCTGTCTGTCTCTTTCTTTGTTTCTTTTTCTCTCACTCTCTCTCTCTCTCTCTCTCTCTCTCTCTCTCTCTCTCTCTCTCTCTCTCTCTCTCTCTCTCTCTCTCTCTCTCTCTCTCTCTCTCTCTCTCTCTCTCTCTCTCTCTCTCTCTCTCTCTCTTCTCTTTCTCTCTCTCTCTTTTTTTTTTTCTCTTTCTCTCTTCTCTATCTCTTCTCCCTCCACACATACACCTTATTCCCTCCTCCTCTCTCTCCCCCTCTCTCTCACTCTCACACACACACCTTTATCTCCTGGTCGATTTCCCTTATCGCTTGTTTCTCCGCCCAAGCTCTAAATTTCCTGGTCTCAAAATTTTCCCCTTCTCTTCACCTGATTTTCCCCTCACCTCCCCCCCTCTCTCTCTCTCTCCCTCTCCCTCTCTCCTTCCCCTTGCCGGAAAAAAAAAAAAAATCTCGCTTTGGAAAATCCCTCCTTCCCCCCCCTCCTTTTGGCCTTCTAATTACTCTGCTAAATTGTCTTGTCTCTTGTCTTTTTCCCCTCTCTGCTTGTACACTTTCCCCTCATCGTAAGAAATTTCCCCTCGTCCCTCTCCTCCGCTTTTCTCACTCACTTTCGCCGCTCTTGTTCCGAAATTGAGAGCATTTTCCCCTTTTACCTGCCGCAGTTTCCCCTCCTTTGCTCCATTTTCCTTCTTCATCTAGGTCAGCCACGATAATTAATCACACCCCGCGCAAATGAAGATGATTAAAATAATTAAAACATAATTCAGCTTTGTTGATTACACGACAAAGCATTTCTTGGCTCTTAACCGATGTCCCTCTCACGCTGTTCTTGATTAGGTAATTAGGGAAAAAGAAAATAAAGGTTCTTATACTGCTTTGTGAAAGTGACAGAGCATAACAAAAATTTAATTGCTATATCAAGGTAATAACGTACAAAGAGGCCTTTGGGATTTTTTTATTCTCTCTCTCTCTCGCTCTATCTATTCCTATTTCTCTCTCTCTCTCTCTCTATTCCTCTTTCTCTCTCTCTCTATTCCTCTTTCTCTCTCTCTCTATTCCTCTTTCTCTCTCTCTCTATTCCTTTTCCTCTCTCTCTCTCTCTCTCTCTGTTCACTGTCTCTCTCTTTCTCTATGACAAGTGAAATTCTCCGAAGCAGTATTATATAAACCTTAGCTTCGAAAAGTCAAAAACAAAAACAACAAAAAAAAAAAAAAAGGATCAAAGCCAATCCCCCGAGCGGCCCATCAGCCCCCCCCCCCCAAAAAAAAAAAGCCCGAATTCCCGAGAAACCCCCCAAAAAAATTCCCCCAAAGCTTGTACAATTCCCCCTTCCTGCAACTCGGCCTTGTTGCGCGGGTTGCACTTTCCGCCCGGCCGAGCTGCTGAAGGATTCAATAGCATTTCGTGTCGGCAGAACCGGCGCACCTGCGGAATTAAGAAATTAATTGACTTTGTGAACACTTATTATTCCGGGGCCGTACCTGTAATTAAGGGCGTGGGATGCGCTGCCACCAGGTACGGGTCGACTGACGGTTCGAGGCATAAAATACGTTCTTACTAAATTGAATATTCAAATGGAGGCCGTGCATTGTTAAATCCTTCCTCTCCTGCGAGTAATTTTTCCCCTCTCTTCTTAATGCTGTGTTTCTGAGATATCTCTCCTGCATTTCATGGCGGTAAGCGGCCTAAACACGCAGATAAACTCGTTTTGAATTCGTTTTATTTTTCAATATCCTTCCCTCCCCTCCCTCTCCCCGTCTCACTCTCACTCTCTCTTCCTCCCTCCCTCTCTCTTCCCCCTCTCTCTCTCTCTTCCCCCTCTCTCTCTCTCTCTCTCTCTCTCTCTCTCTCTCTCTCTCTCTCTCTCTCTCCCTCTCTCCCTCTCTCCCTCTCTCCCTCCCTCTCTCTCCCTCCCTCCCTCCCTCTCTCTCCCTCCCTCCCTCCCTCAGAAGGGAAACATCCGCACGGCCACGATGGAAGCTCCCACGACGCACGCAAAAAGCACATCGCAGCACAAAGGCGGAAGCACAGAGTTGCCATTAAGCTTGCTGATCGCACTCCCTCCGTCCCAAGTAGATTTGTCGCTGTTTACACGGATTAATGTGCAATTAGGTTTAAGCTCTCCGGGATCGGTCCTCTTTTCACGACCGTGTGCGCGAAAGTGCGTGTGCGCGTCCGGATGAGGAGAGTGCACATACACGCACACAGTCGTGGAGGGATAATATTCAGAAAGTGCGTGTGTGCGTTCGGATGAGGAAAGTACACATACACGCACACAGTCGTGTAGGTATAACACTCAGAAAGTGCGTGTGCGCGTGTGCGTTCGGATGAGGAAAGTACACATACACGCACACAGCCGTGTAGAGATAACACTC
>NC_091549.1:5585650-5598150 GCF_042767895.1 Penaeus vannamei
TACCTCCTCCTCTTTCCCCCTCCCTCCTCCCTCCCTATCCCTCCCTCAGTACGTCTCCCTAACTCCCTCCTCTTAATCCACCTCCTCCCCCCTCCTCACTCACCCCTCATTATGTCTCTCTCACCCCCTCCTCTTAATCCACCTCCCCCTCCTCCCTACCCCCTCCCCCGTACGTCTCTCTAACTCCCTCCTCTTAATTCACCTTCCTCCCTCCCCCCCCCCCCCTCCCTTCCCTACCCTACCCCCTCAGTACGTTCCCCTAACTCCCTCCCTCCTTTCCAACCTCCCCCCTCCCCCATTGACTTCCCTCCCCCCCCTTAACCCCCTCCCCCCTAGTACGCACGTCATCATAAACAGACGTATTCGCAATAAAAAAAGAAAAAAAAAATCAAGTCATGAATCATTATGAGTCGCACTTACCCTTTCTAATTATGCGTGATTTACATCTTAGAAAGGTGGAGAGGTGAGGCAGGGGAGGGGAGGGTAGGGTAGGGTAGGGTAGGGTGAGAGGGGAGAGGGAGGGTAGGGTAGGGTAGGGTAGGGTAGGGGTAGGGGAGAGGGAGGGGAGAGTAGGGGGTGTGAGGGAGGAGAGGGGGGTTAAGAGGAGAGAGGAGGGGAGGGGGAGGAGAGAAAGGGAGGGGGAGTAAGGGGAAAAGAGGAAAGAAGAGGAGGGAGGGACGTGAGGAGATGAGGGAAGGAGAGGGAGAGGAGAGATATAAGAAGTGAGGGTAGAGGAGGGGAGAGGAGGGAAGGGAGGAAATGCGGAACGATGAGAAAAAACGAGAAAAGAAGAGAAAGAAGGAAAAGAGGAAGAAAAAAAAACAAGAGAAGAGAAGGAGACGAGAGAAGAGTAGAACAGGGCTGGTCAGAATGCCTGTGAGTGGGGGTGGGGAAAAGTGGGGGGCGAGGGGGTGGGGGGTGGAAGGTGAAGGTGGGAGTGAAAAGTGGGGGGCGAGGGGGTGGGTGGGGTAAAAGGTGAAGTTGGGAGTGCATGAATCCAGAGAGACTGCAAATCCAAAACATATGATCCACCCTAATGCACAGTAAAAAAAAAACCCTCCCCCACACCAGCATCAACTGAACATAAATTTTGAGATGAAATCAAAGGGACCAAGATTCACTCCCTCTTGCACAAGCTTCCTGTTGCAATAACAAAGCGATAACAGTAATGATTGGCTGGCAACGGTAATTATATCCGTGATATTAGTAGTAACAATAGTAAGGATGATAATGATGATATGGTAGTAGGAGTGCATAGTAGTATATAGTAGTAATTGCTGTAAAATTGACGTCAATAATAATACTTATAATAACAACAACAATAATAATAATAAAAATGGCAATAATAACAATGATAATAATAGCAAAAATAATAACACTGACACAACACCAACCAACAGCAACAGCATTAAAACTAATAACAATCAAATAAAAGTCACAACAACAACAATAATGAACACAACATATCACCGGCAATGACAACACAAAAATGCAAAACACCGCAGAGAACAAAGAAAACAAAACATGAAGTCCCCCCCCCCTAAAAAAAATCACACTCATTTAAGGTCTCGCGCGAACCATCTCATTTGACCCGGGATGACCTCTGACCTCGAACAACAAATGCAGTTCATTTCCGCACCGACAAGGAGGGTGGAGAGGGAGGAAGAGGGAGGGAGGGAGGGAGGGAGGGAGGGAGAGAGAGGGAGGGAGAGAGAGAGAGAGAGAGAGAGAGAGAGAGAGAGAGAGAGAGAGAGAGAGAGAGAGAGAGAGAGAGAGAGAGAGAGAGAGAAAGAAAGAGAGAGAGAGAGAGAGAGAGAGAGAGAGAGAGAGAGAGAGAGAGAGAGAGAGAGAGAGAGAGAGAGAGAGAGAGACAGAAAGACAGAGCGAGAGAGAGAAAGAGAGAGTGAGAGTGAGTGAGAGAGAAAAGACAAGAGAGAGAGAGAGAGAGAGAGAGAGAGAGAGAGCAAAGACACCAGATCAATCATCCAGACATCTTAATAAAGTGACTTGACTAATTGCAGTGAAGCTGAAATTAATCATTACACTTTCAACTAATTAAGATCATCCGACCATTAATTTAAGAGAAACGGATTGATATTTACAAAGATACAAAACACACACAACTGCACGTATCAATATTCCATGTATTTGTTAGTACGCAACAAATACATAACAAAAAATCAATGAAAACAAACACACCCCCACCAATAAATAAACAAATAAATACATAAATGAATAAATAAATAAATAAAAAACAATAAAAATAATAAAATAATAATAAATTAAATAAATAAATAAATAAACAAAAAACAAATAAATAAATAAACAAAATAAAAAGTTTTTTCCCTCCCACCATAAGACACACTTTCATGTCTGACTGTCTAAGTGTGCATCAGAGGAAAGCCAGGGTCAAAAAAGTGTCATCCTACGATCTGAAAGGGGAGAGAATACACGTAAGCGACCGAGGAGTAGAGAAAGAGGAAGAGAAAGAAAGCGTGAGAGAAAGAGGAAGAGAGAGGGATAGCGTGAGAGAAAGAGGAAGAGAGAGAGAGCGTGAGAGAAAGAGGAAGAGAGAGAGAGCGTGAGAGAAAGAGAAAGAGGAAGAGAGAGAGAGCGTGAGAGAAAGAGGAAGAGAAGGAGAGCACGAGAGAAAGAGGAAGAGAGAGAGCGTGAGAGAAAGAGAAAGAGAAGGAGAGCGTGAGAGAATGAGGAAGAGAGAGAGCGTGAAAGAAAGAGGAAGAGAGAGAAAGCGTGATAGAATTTGATAAGGCAAATCCGACACAGCAGAGCCGGAGAGGAGACGCAGACAGCGCTTCAGATTCCGGAAAAGCAAACACATTTGTTCGTTTGTCTGTTCGTTCGTTTGTTTATTTGTTCTTTTTGTTTCGTTCTCTCTTTCTTTATTTCTTTCTCTCTATCTCTTTCTTTTCCTTTCTCTTTCTGTTTTTCTTTCTCTCCTTCTTCCTCTCCCTCTCCTTCCCCTCTTTTCCTTCGTTCTCTTTATTTATTTCTCTCTCTCTCTTTCTTTTCCTTCCTTTTTCTGTTTTTCTTTCTCTTTTTCTTCCTCTCCCTCCTTCCCCTCTTTCCCCACTCCCCCTCTTCGTTTTCTTCCTCCCTCTCCCCTTCCCCTCTCTCCCTCTCCTCCTCTTCCTCATATTCGCTTATTCAATTGTGATTATTCCATCTCCTCTTCTCTCCTCTCCGCGAAGTTCCCACGCCTGTTACGCTTAACAGTCATATTCATTAACTCTTTATTGCCTCTCTTCATTTACCGCGCCTTAATGCTTTTCTTCTTCCTTCTCCTTGCTTTTCTTTTCCTCTCTCCTTCTTATCTTTTTCGCTCTTCTTTATCTTTATATCGTTATATCCTTCTCTGGAATTTTCTCGTTATTTTCTCGTTTCTCGTCATTTTCTCAATCTTTCTGTTATTTTGTTTTTCTCGCTTTTTCACTCGTTTTGCTTCAGATGTTCTCCTTCATCCACCTCTTTCGCCATATCCTTTATTTTTTCATCTACTTCTTCCTTCTTTTCCACTTGCTTCTTCCCTTCCCTTTCCTTTTGCAACATCCATACACCCTTCCCCCTTCCCCATCTCCACTTTATCCTCCACCTTTCCTATTCCATTTCTTTTTATATCCCTCCTTCCCTTTTCCCACTCCCCTCCACCACCCCTTCCCTCTCCTTCCTTCACAACCTCCCCTCTCCTTTCCCCCACCTCCACCTCCTCTCCCTCTCTCCTTCCTTCACCACCTCCCTGTCTCCTGCTCTTCTTCCTTTTCCACCTCTTCCTCCTTTTCCTTCCTCCTCCTTCCTCCACCTTCTCCTTCTTTCACCATCTCCTTCCTCCTTCCTCTCTTCCTCCACCTCCCTTTCCCTTCCCTCCTCCTCTCCTTCCTCCTCCTCTCCTTCCTTCACCACCTCCCCTTTCTCCTCCTCCTCCTCCCCCTGCTTCGTCCTCCTTTCCTTCCACCCCCACCTCCTCCTCTTCTTCCTTCCTCCACCTCCCCTTTCCCTTCCTCTTCTTCCTCCACCTCCTTCTCTCCTTCCTTCCCCTTCCTCCTCCTCCTGCTTCGTCCCCTCCTGCAAAGGCTGCAACGAAGGGGTACGGCGCCAAGGCTATGGGACGATTAGCGTGGCTGCGGATTCTGCCACAAGTGGAGAGGTCCTCTTCCCAGCACTGGCGCCGAACGGGCCTCTGGGGCTAATTAGATGTTATTCACTGTTCTCTCTTCCCTTTTCTGTTTTTCTCATTTTCTGTCCTTTCTTTTGTTTTTTTTTTTTTTTCTTTTTCTTTTTCTTTTCTCTTTTTCTCTCTCTTCTTCTTTCCTGTTTCCGCCGAAAGGGGCTTTGGGCTAATTAGATGTTATTCACTGTTCTTCTTCCCTTTTCTGTTTTTCTCATTTTCTGTCCTTTCTTTTGTTTTCTTTTTTGTTTTTTTTTCTTTTTCTCTCTTCTCTTTCCTGTTTCCGCCGAAAGGGCCTTTGGGGCTAATTAGATGTTATTCACTGTTCTCTCTTCCCTTTTCTGTTTTTCTCATTTTCTGTCCTTTTTTTTTTTTTTTTTTTTCTTTTTCTCTCTTCTCTTTCCTGTTTCCGCCGAAAGGGCCTTTGGGGCTAATTAGATGTTATTCACTGTTCTCTCTTCTCTTTCATTTTCTGTTTTTCTCCTTTCTGTCTTTTCTTTTCTGATTTCTTTTCTCTGTTGCCTTTTCCGTTTTCTCTTTCTTTTCGTGTTTTTCTTTTTTCTTTTGTGCTCCTGTTTTTTCTTTTTCTTTGTGTTTGTTTTTTTTTCTCTCTTCTCTTTCCTGTTTCCGCCGAGTGGGCCTTTGGGGCTAATTAGATGTTATTCACTGTTCTCTCTTCCCTTTTCTGTTTTTCTCATTTTCTGTCCTTTCTTTTGTTTTCTTTTTTGTTTTTTTTTTTTTTTTCTCTCTTCTCTTTCCTGTTTCCGCCGAAAGGGCCTTTGGGGCTAATTAGATGTTATTCACTGTTCTCTCTTCCCTTTTCTGTTTTTCTAATTTTTTCTCTTTTCTTTTTTTGTTTTCTCTTTTTCTCTCTTTTCTTTTAGTTTTTTCCTTTTTCTCTTTTCTTTTTCTATCTTCTCTTTCCTGGATCCGCCGAATGGGCCTTTGGGGCTAATTAGATGTTATTCACTGTTCTCTCTTCTCTTTTCTCTTTTTCTCTCTTCCCTTTTCTGTTTTCTCATTTTCTCTCTTTTCTTTTTTATCTTTCTTGTGGTATCATTATTGATATATCATTATCATCATCTTTATCATTAGGATTACGGGTCATGTGTGTGGGCGTGTAATGCAAATCATGTGCGTATATGCAAGATCCCATGTACGTATAAGCAAGACCCCATGTGCGTATAAGCAAGACCCCATGTACGTATAAGCAAGACCCCATGTAGGTACAAGCAAGACCCCATGTGCTTCTATCCAAGACCCCATGTACGTATAAGCAAGACCCCATGCACGTATAAGCAAGACCCCCATGTGCGTATAAACAAGACCCCATGTGCATATAAGCAAAGCCCCATTTGCATATATCCAAGACCCCATGTACGTATAAGCAAGACCCCATGCACGTACATGTGTGCGAAAACCCCTTTTTTACCCGGCTATCTCGTGCAACGCCTGCGGTCGGCTCCAGCACCATCATCATCACAGTTAACTGGTTCCACTTTAGACGAGATCTCGGGGGGATCTCTCATCTCCCTTCCGCGCCTCCTCCTCCGCCTCCTTCGCCTCTTCCGCGCCCTCCTCCCTCCCTCTTGGCGAATCCTCTTTTTTGGGTTGCTTTTGGGAGGGTTGTTTCTCTCTCTCTCTCTCTTTTTTTAATTCTTCTTTCCTCTTTTTCTTCTCTTTTCAATCTTTGTTGTTTTTCTTTTTCTCCTTCTCTTTTCATTCTTTGTTGTTTTTCTTTTTCTCCTTCTCCTTCCGTTCTCTTTTCTAAGCTTCTATTCTCTTTTCCCTCCCCCTCCCCCTCTCCCCTCGTCTTCCTCGCCCCCTTCTCCTATTCCTTCCTCTTCTTCTTCTTCTCCTCTTCGTCCTTCCTCTTTCCTTCCTCCTTCCTCCTCCTCCTCCTCCTTCCTTTTTCCTCCTCCTCCTTCTTCCTTTTTCCTCCTCATCCTCCTCCTTCCTCCTCCCTCCCTCCCTCCTCCTTACTCCCCCAGGCTTCGTCTTCAGAATGGAAAGTAAACTACCATTTTCTCTTGGTTAGCCTGACTGGATTTGCAGAGGAAAGAAAAAAAAAGAAAAAAGAAAAAGAAAAAAAAAGAAAGAAAGAGAGAAAGAGAGAGAGAAAAAACTATTTACTTGATCCAGTTAAAAAAAGAAAAAAAAGAAAAAGAGAAAAAAGAAAGAGAGAGAGAAAGAGAAAAAAAAAACTATTTACTTGATCCAGTTAAAATGGAAGAGGAAGGAGGTGGAGGAGGAGGAAGGAGGAAGGTGGTGGGTTGGGAGGGAGGGGGAGAAGGGGGTTGAGGGGGATGGGGATGCTCTTTGTTCCTTTCTTTCCCGATTTTGTGAGTTTTCTTCCATCTCTGATTTTTATTCTTTACTTTTTTCTTTGTTCTTTTCTTATTTCCTCTGTTTTGTTATTTCTCTTTCTCTCGCGCTATTTTCTTTTCTCTTTCTTTCTGTAATTGTTTTATCGTTGTTTGTTTCTTTCTCTCGTTCTCTACAACTTCCCAATTCCTCTCTCATTCCTCATTCCTCTTCTCGTTTCTTCAATTTCTCTCATTCCTCCCTTTCTATCTCTTTTCTACTTTTATCTCCATCTTTCCCTTTTCCTTATTTTCCTTCCTCCCGCGTTCGTTCCCTTCCTCCATCCTTCTCTCCCTGATTTCCTTGCTTCCTTCTTCCCTCCTTCCGTCCTCTCTTCCCCCTCTCACCTCCCTATTCATCTTCTTCCTCCAATCTTTCCTTCCCCTCTCTTCCGCACACCTCACCCCCTCTCCCCTCTCCAACCTACAACCCCCTCCCTCCCTCCCTCCCACCCATCCCCACACCCCTCCCTCCCTCCCTCCCACCCATCCCCTCCTTCCACCTATCCCCTCTTCCTCCTGCACCCACCTGACCCCTCCCCACCCACTCCTCCCTCCAACTCATCCTCCCACCCCCTCCCTCCCTCCCAGACCCACCCATCCCGCTCCCCTCTCTCACCCTCCCTCCCTCCTCCTACACCCCCTCCTACCCATCCATCCCCTCCCCTTCCACCTCATCCATCCCCTCCCCTTCCACCCATCCCCAACCTATCCTCCCATCTCCCTCCTTCCCTCCCACACCCCTCCTTCCTCCCACACCCCCTCCCCCTCCCCTCCAACACCCATCCCTCCCCTCTTCCCTTCCCTCTCCCCTCCCACCCACCTCTTCCTCCCACCTCTTCCCATCCCCTTCCTACCCCACCCACCAACCCCTCGACCTCCGCCCGTCTTTCACGAAACCCGATGCAAAGGTTCCTCTCCCCCCACCCCACCGCCACCCCCCACCCCCCCCCCCCCCCCCCGGTTTTCCCCTGGGAGACTTGCCCTCACGGCGCGTCGTGTCTCGTGCTTTCTCTCCCCCTTCCAAGACGTTCCAGAAATCGAGGAAAGGAAGGCAAGGCGGAGGGAAGGAAAGAAAGAAGTAGGACGAGAGAGGGGAGGAAAAAGAAGAAGGAGAAGGAGAAGAAAAAAGAGAAAGAGGAGGGAAGAGATGAAGGGGTTGAATAAAAAAGGAAGAGGATGAAGAAGAAGAAAAAAAAAAGGACAAGAAGACCAGGAAGAAGAGAAAAAGGAAGAAAAAGAAGAGGAAAACAAAAAGACGAATAAGAGGAATAAAAAAGAAGACAAAGCAGAAAAAGAAATATATCCCTTCATGTCTTTTTTCTTATCCGTTCTTCCCTCTTATCCCTCTTCCCTTCCGCACCCTTAAAAAATGACCACGCAGAAGAAGAGGAAGATAATGAATAAGAGAAGGGAAAGAGGACGGAAAGTAAGGGTAGATGAAGAAGGGAAAATAATAATTAAAAGCTGATGATGAAAGAAGCAGAAGAACAACTACTGAAGAAGAAGACGAAGAAAAAAAGAAGAAGAAGGAGAAGACGATAGAAGAAAAAGGAAAAGTAACATAAAATACCAAAGTAATGGTGGAACAATCAGATAAATGATGAAAGAAACCAAGGAAGAAGAAGAGAAAGAAAAAGAAAAAGAGGAAGACGGGAAAAATAAGAAAAGGGAAATAGCATCAACTTGAAAGAAACCAAGGAAGAAGAAGAAGAAGAGGAAGAAAAAGAAGAAGAGGAAGACGGGAAAAATAAGAAAAGGGAAATAGCATCAACTTGAAAGAAACCAAGGAAGAAGAAGAGGAGGAAGAAAAAGAAGAAGAGGAAGACGGGAAAAATAAGAAAAGGGAAATAGCATCAACTTGAAAGAAACCAAGGAAGAAGAAGAAGAAGGGACAAAATAAGAAGGGGGAAATAACATCAACTTAATAATAATAAATAAATAAATAAATAAATAGTGAAAATAAGCTAAACACGAAAGAAACAAAAATAATGACGACAAAAAAACAGTAACTCCGCCATCAAACAAACAAACAAGCAAAAAGAAGAGGCAAATAAATGGTGAAAAAAAGGGTTTGCGGACTTGGCTGTTTGCTTGTTTGCTCTGCCCCTAGAAGGAAATAGCCAATTTGTTGTCGTTACAGATACATTCGGTTTAACTGGGATGGAATGTACGACTCAATCTTCTATCGGAATGCTCTTTCTCTCCCTCTTCCTCTCTTTCGCTCTCGTCTCTCTCTCTTCTTCTCTTTCTCTCCCTCTTCCTCTCTTTCGCTCTCCTATCTCGATCTTTCACTCTTCCGCTCTCCTCTTTCTCTCCATCTTCCTCTCTTTCGCTCTGCTCTCTCCCTCTTCTTCTTTCGCTCTCTTCTCTTTCTTCTCCACTTCCTCTCTTTCTCTCCCTCTTCTTCTCTTTCGCTCTCCTCTCTCAATCTTTCACTCTTTCGCTTTCTTCTTTTTCTCTCCCTCTTCCTCTCTTTCGCTCTCGTCTCTCCCTCTTCCTCACTTTCGCTCTCGTCTCTCCCTCTTCCTCTTTCACAAGCATCACCTAGAAGCACCAGAATAAAACAACAACAACAACAACAAACAGCAACTCGCAACAACATCCAATTTTCACAAACCGATGATTTTATTCTTTTTAATGAAATGTCAATGACTGTGGCTTAATTAGAATACTTCATGTGCGGATATTAATGTCGAAATTCAGATGATAAAAATATTGGCGTTCTTGGCCCTGGCGCGGGGATATTGAACGTACCGATATATATGTATATATATATATATATATATATATATATATATATATATATATATATATATATATATATATATATGTGTGTGTGTGTGTGTGTGTGTGTGTGTGTGTGTGTTTGTACGTGTGTGTGTGTACGTGTGTGTGTGTTTGTACGTGTGTGTGTGTGTGTGTGTGGGTGGGTGGGTGTGTGTTTGTGTCTGTGTGTGTGTGTGCGAGAGAGAGTGTGTGTGTGTACGTGTGGTGTGTCTGTGTACGTGTGTGTACGTGTGTGTGTGTGTTTGTATGGGTGGGTGGGTCTGTGTGTGTGTGTTTGTGTGTGTGTGTCTGTGTGTGTGTGTGTGTGTGTGTGTGTGTGTGTGTGTGTGTGTGTATATATATATATATATATATATATATATATATATATATATATATATATTTATATACGCTGGGCATACAAATACACAAAACAATTAAATATATATGTTAATAAATATAAACAAGTAGGCATGTGTATAGCTGTATAGTCACAACAAAATAAAACAAAAATATATCATTTGAATGCAAATGAAGATATATAAATACGATTCGAATTAATTCACATAAAACAACAAACAAATTCCTTCCTCTTTAACCAATGTTTCTAGTTTTTTTCGTTCGTCTTCTGGATGGTTCTTTGTCTTTCTCTGCATTTCTTTTTCTCTGCCGTCTCTTATTTTCTTCTCTTGCCTGTCTTTTATTTCTCTCTCTCCCTCTCCTTCCCTCCTTCGTAATCCTCCTCTCTTATCTTCCTTCTTCAATTTCTCTTTCTCTTTCTATTTCTCTCTCGCTCTCTCTCTCTCTCTCTCTCTCTCTCTCTCTCTCTCTCTCTCTCTCTCTCCCTTTTCATTCCTCCCTCTCCCTCTCTCTTAGCCCCTTCCTGTACTTCCTTTCTTCCTTCCTTTCCCTCTTCTTCCTCTCCTCCCATTCCCTCCCCCCCTCTCCCCTCCCCTTTCGCCTATTCCCTCTCACCTCCCCCTACCCTCCTCCCATTACCCTTCCCTCCCCCCTCTCTCCCCCTGTCCCCCGACCCTCCCATCACCCCCTTCCCTCCAGCTGGCTCTTACCCTATGTCCTTCTCTTCCCTCACTTCACTTCCTTCTACCCTCCTCTTTCACCCTCCCTCTCTTCCCCACTCCCTCCAGAAGGCATCCTAGCCCTACCCTTCGCTTCCTTCCAATCCCTCCACCCTCCCGTCCCCCCATCCCCCCTCAGCCCTCTAACTGGCACCCTACCCTTTACCCTCCCCTTCCTTCCGTCCCCTCTAATCCCCCTTCCCCCCACACGGTCCCTCCAGCAGAAACCGTCACCCACGCCAGCTGTGACGGCGCCCCCACCCCCCACCCACCGACCACGCCCCCTCCTTCAGCGTCTCCGGGCGACGTCGGGGCTCGAGATGCGGCGTCGTTCGGGATCTTAATATCAAATAATGTTATTGTCGTTCTCCTCCTCGCCTCGCCTTCCCTCCCACACGCCCACGCGCCCTTCCTCTCCCTTTCTCCTTTTCCTTGAGTTCTCCCTTCCTCTTCTCTTTTTTCTCTCCCTCTCCTCTCCTTTTCTCCTCCTTCTCTTCTCCTCTTCCCCTACTTCCCCCTTTTCTTCTTTCTCCCATTCTCTTACCTTTCCTCTCCCCTCTCCCTTACTCCTTCTCTATTTTTCTCTCCCCTCTCCCTTTCTCCGTCTCTATTTCTCTCCCTCTCCCTCTCCTCTTTTTCTCTCCCTCTTTTTTTTTCTCTCTCTCTCCTTTTCCCATTTTCTTTTCCTTTTCTTCTCCCTCTCCCTATTCCCTTCTCCTTCCGTCTCCCTCTCTCTTTCTCCATCTCCCTCCCTTTCCCTCGTCAGAAGCACTCACTGCATGTTGTCTGTTTTCTTTTTTCTAATCAAGAATTTTTCAGCTTTTCCCAACGTCCCTATTCCAATGAGTATAATTTTTTTCGTTGGTTATAATTATCTCTTTTTATCTATCTATATTCGTTTTTAATGAGCATTCTCATTCTCTCTCTCTCTCTCTCTCTCTCTCTCTCTCTTTCTCCCTCTCTCTTCTCCCTCTCTCTTTCTCCTCTCTCTTTCTCCCTCTCTCTCTCTCTCTCTTTCTCCCGCTCTCTCTTTCCCTCTCCCTCTCTCTTTTCTCTCGATTTCATTCCTTTGCATCTTTTAATTCCTCTCTCCATCTTTCCCTCCCTCCTCCTTCTCCCCATCCCCACCTCTCTTCCCTATTCAACTCTCTCCTCTATCCCGACCTCGTCCATCCCTCCTCTACCCTCACCCACTCCCCATACTCTCCCTACCCTACCCCCTCCCCATTCCCCCTCATCTACCCCTCCCCTCCCATACCCTAATCATCCCCCACATCCCTCCTCTACCCATCCCCTCCCGTATCCCCCCCATATCCAGCCCATTCCCGACGCTGTCCTCCTACCCCTCCTTTCCCTCCCATACCTCCAACCCCATACTCCTTACAACCCATCTCCCACATCCTCCTCCTACCCCTCCCCTCCCATACCTAGCCCATTCCCCACATCGTCCTCCTACCCCTCCCCCTTCCCCTCCCTCGCGGGCGACGTCTTCAACAAGGGCGGCGCCAAGGGGACGGTGACCACGTGATTGGGTTTCCTGCCGAGGGGAGACCCGGTCATCCCCCCCTCCCCCCCTCCCCCTCCTACCCTAGCAGAAATAAAAAAAGAAAACACGAGAATAATAATAATAATAATAATAATAAAATTACGAAAATATCGATTTAAAGAATAAAAAAAAGACAAGAAAAGAAAAAAACGAAAATATCAAATAAAGATTTATATAAAACAGAGAAATAAAAATAATCAAGAAAACAAGGATACACATCATGAAGGAGAGAAAAAAATGAATAAAAAAGATAAATAAATAAATAAAATAAAATGAATAATATATATATATATATATATACATACATATATATATATATATATATATATATATATATATATATATATATATATATATATATATATATATACACATACATACACAAATAAAAGTAATAAAAAAACGGGAAACAGAAAACACGATAATATCAACACAACAAAAATACATCAATACAAAACAAAATAAAACAGACAGAGAGACAGACATCACTCCGCGAGCCCCGCCCACCGTCTGAAGCTCCGCGACCCGTCAAGTAGCCAAAGGCGCCCGGATCCCGTTTT
>NC_091549.1:5613150-5620650 GCF_042767895.1 Penaeus vannamei
CCCCCCTCCCTCCACGCCCGTCTCGGAGGCTCTGTCAGGGGACTGGTTGAGGATAGAGATGGAAAGGAGGAGGGAACGGGAGGGCTGGAGAGAATGAGGGAAGAGGAGGAATGGGAAGAATGAGGGAAGAGGAGGAATGGGGAGAATGAGGGAACAGGGGGAATGGAAAGATTAAGAGAACGGGAGGGGTGGACAGAAGGAGAAGAAAGGAGGAATGGAAAGAATGAGAGAATGAGAGGGATGGAAAGGAGAGAACAGGAGAAATGGAAAGAGCAAGTGCACTGGAGGAGTGGAAAGAAAGGGAGAATATGAGGGAACAGAGGGGAAAGAGGGAGTAGAAGAGGAGGGAGTAAGATGGGTGGAAGGAAATGGAGAGAAAGGGAACAGGAGACCAGAAAGGAAGGGAGAGAGGGAGAAGAAGAGAGGAAGAGAAGGGGACGGAAATGATGGAGGAGAATGGAGAGACGGAGGGAACAGGGGCCGGGAAAGGAGGGAAATTAAGAGAAAGGCTAAGGGAGGGATGAAGGGGAAAGAATGAGGGAACAGGAGGGAGAATGAGAGAATGCGAGAACGGGAGAAGAGGGAAGGTAGAAAAGAGAAGAAGAGAAAGAGGGAACGGAAGAGAAGGTAGCGAAGGAGAGGAGAAAACGGAAGAGAAGGTAGCGAAGGAGAGGAGAAAACGGAAGAGAAGGTAGCGAAGGAGAGAAGGAGAAAACGGAAAAGGAAAGAAAGAATAAAAGTGTGAAGGAGAGCAAGAGGGAATGTGAACGGGAGGGAGGCTATACAGAAACCATTTTTTTGACAAAAGATGAAAAATCCTGGTAAAGGTTTAATCGAAGCGTGTCAACTGCATCTTTTGCGTTGTGAAGAGGCTATGGACGGATAGAGAGAGACAGAGAGAGAGAGAGAGAGAGAGATAGGGACAAAGGGAGGGGGAAAGAGAGGGAGAGAGGGGGATAGAGAGAGAGAGAGAGAGAGAGAGAGAGAGAGAGAGAGAGAGAGAGAGAGAGAGAGAGAGAGAGAGAGAGAGAGAGCGCAGGAAGGATAATTACAAATATAAATAAAGAGAAAGAAAGAAAGGGATAGATAGATAGAGAGGGGGGAGAGGGAGAGGGAGGAGAGGGAGAGGGAGAGGGAGAGAGAGAGAGAGAGAATGCAGGAAGAGAGAGATAACAAATATAAATGAGAGAGAGAGAGAGAAGAGAATGCGCAGGAAGGATAATTACAAATATAAATAAAAGAGAAAGAAAGGGATAGATAGATAGAGAGAGGGGAGAGGGAGAGGGAGAGAGAGAGAGAGAGAGAGAGAGAGAGAGAGTGAAAGAGAGAAGAGAGAAGAGAGAGAAAGAGAGAGCGAGAGAGAGAGAGAGAGTAGAGAGAGAGAGAGACAGGAAGAGAGAGAGAGAGAGAGAGAGAGAGAGAGATGCAGGAAAGGATAATTACAAATATAAATAAAGAGAGAAGACAGAGATAGATAGAGAGAGAGAGAGAGAGAGAGAGAGAGAGAGAGAGAGAGAGAGAGAGAGAGCAGAGAGAGAGAGAGAGAGAGAGAGAGAGAGAGAGCGAGAGAGAGGGTAAAAGTGAGACAGAGGGAAATATAACATCTTTTAAAATCAAACTCCAAAAACTAAAAGAAAAAAAAAAAGAAAAAGAAAAAAAAGAAAGTAGGATCCTCACAAAAGGGAAACATCTGGAAACACGAAAAAGGTATATTGAACGTACAAATAAATAAACAAATAAAATAAATAAATAAAAATAAACCAAAAAAATCCCACCAAAACAGAAGACCCATTTACCCCTAAAAGAATGAAGGAAAGAAAAAGAAACAGTTGACCCCTCTCCCCATTAAAAAGAAAAAGAAAATAAAAGGAAAATAAAATAAAAAATAAAAGAGAAAAGAAAAGAAAAGAAAAATTTAAAGAAAAGAAAAGAAAAGAAAGTGAAAAGAAAAGAAAGAGAAAAGAAAAGAAAAATTAAAAGAAAAAAAAATAAAAGAAATAAAAAAAATAAAAGAGACAAGAAAAAAAGAAAAGAAACGAAAAAAAGAAAATCGAAAAGAAAAGAAAAGAAAAAAAACACAGAAGCCCTTAAAACGAGGGCCGTAGACAAGTTTGCCGACGGGGTACTGTTTCAAGGACCCCATCTTAGGCGCAGGAAGCATCGGGAAGATGACCCGAGGTTGGGGAGGGAGGGCAGGGGGATTGGGGGGGAAGTTGGGGGAATCTGGGAGGGGAGGAAAGGGGTGTGTTGGGGTAAGGAGGGGAGGGGAAGGGGAGCTATGGGGGTTGGGGAGGGAGGGGGCAGCGGGGATTAGAGGGGGGTTAGGGGGAATCTGGGAGAGAGGAAAGGGGGTGTTTTGGGGTGAGGAAAAGGAGGGAAGAGGGAGCTATGGGGTTGGGGGGATGTGGGAGGGGTGGGGGAGTGGGGTGAGGTTAGGAATCTGGAAGGGAGAGGAAAAGGGTGATGTGTAGGGATAAGTAGGAGGGAAGGAATGAGGGGGAAGGGGGGTATGGGAGAGAGAGGGATCTGGGCAGGGAGGACAGGGAGTGGGGGTTAGGGGGAATCCCCAGGGAGGGAGGAAAGGGGGTGTGTTGGGGTGAGGGAAAGGAGGGAAGAGGGGAGAGGGGTTGTGGGAGGAAAGGAGGCAGGAGAGCGTGTGCGAGGGGGTGGGGGAGTGGGGGGGTTGGGGGAATCTGGAGAGGAGAAAAGGGTGTGTAGGAGGTGAGGAGGAGGGAGGAGAGAGGGGAGACCTAGGGGAGATCGGGGAGGGAGGGGGAAGGGATCGAAAAAGGAGGGAGGGAGGGAGGGAGAAGAGGGGGCCTGGGAAGGAGGGAGGGGACATGGGGAATACAGGGGACCTGGGGGGAGGGAGGGGGTCGTGGGGAGGAGAGGGAATGTGGAGGGAAAGGGGAATGTAAGGAGGGAGGAGTTGTGAGGTTCCGTGAGTGTTCCTTTATTCTCAGCCAGAAGAAGAGGAAGGAGGTAGAGAAGACTAAAAAGGAAGAGCGAAGTAAGAAGACGAGAGAAAGAATGGGGAGAAAAATAGAAGGGAAGGAAAAAAGTATGAAAGGAAGGGAAAAAGAGTGAGGAGGATGGAGGAGGAAAAAAAGGATTGGAGGTTCTGGAAGGCGAAGAACAAGACTGGAAAAGGAATCAGAGAAAGTGAATAAAAGGGAGGGAGAGAGGAGGCCAAGAAAGTGAGTGGAGAGGGAAAAAGGGAGGGAGGGAGGGAGTGAATGTGGATGCGGGAAAGATGGAGGAGGGAAGGGGGGGGGGAGAGGTGAGAGAGAGAGAGAGAGAGAGAGAGAGAGAGAGAGAGAGAGAGAGAGAGAGAGAGAGAGAGAGAGAGAGAGAGAGAGAGAGAGAGAGAGAGAGAGAGAGAGGGAGAGAGAGAGAGAGAGAGAGAGAGAGAGAGAGAGAGAGAGAGAGAGAGAGAGAGAGAGAGAGAGAGAGAGGAGAGGGAGAGAGAGAGAGAGAGGGAGGGGAGGAGAGGAGAGGGAGAGAGATGGGATAGAGAGAGAGAGAGAGAGAGAGAGAGGAGGGAGAGAGGAGGGGGAGAGGGAGGAGAGAGAGAGAGAGAGAGAGAGAGAGAGAGAGAGAGGAGAGAGAGGGAGAGAGAGAGAGAGAGAGAGAGAGAGAGAGAGAGAGAGAGAGAGAGAGAGAGAGAGAGAGAGAGAGAGAGAGAGAGAGAGAGAGAGAGAGAGAGAAAGAGAGGAAGAGAGAAGAAGAGAAGAAGACAGAAGAAGACAGACCATGAGACATAAAAAAACAAGATCACAAAAAAAAAACGATAAAATACAAAAAAAGAAAGAAAGAAAAAAGCCCACAAGAGACGAGGAACGCCTCAGGTCGCAGGTGTCCGTTCTGACAGGTAATATTGGCTGTGATGATCGCCCAAGAAGCTCAGGGGGGCGGAGGGGGGGAGGGGAGGGGGAGGAGCGGGGGCGGGGGGATGAGAGGCACGGTGTAGGGGGTCGGGAGCAGGGGCGGGGGGGGGAGGGAGGGTCGAGGAGCGGGGGGATGGGAGGGACGGCGTGGAAAGGGGGGGGAAAGGGGGTGTTGGAAGGGCGGATAAAAGAGAAAAAGTTGGAGGGGGGGGGAGAGAGGGTGGGAGAGGTGGGGTAGAGGGAGGGTAGTAGAGAGGGAGAAACGGAGGGAGGGTGGGGGACCTGGAGAAGAGAGGGGAGGGTAATGGAGGGATCTTTGGAAGGAGGGAAGGGGGGTACGGAGAGGGGAGAAGGAGGGAGGGGGGGGTTGTAGGAAAGGAGGGGGAGAGAGGGAAGGAAGGTAGGAAGGAAGGAAGGGAGGGGACAGGGAAACTTACCGATAACCTGATGAAATGTTTCCCCTCTCTTCCTCCTCCTCCCAACCCCCCCACCATACCCCTCCCCTTACCCCCCCCCCCCACCCTTCTCACGGAGGATTACCCAGAGTGAAGGATTATCCGGTTGCGGGGAGGGGGGGAGAGGGGGGGGAGGGAAGGAAGGGGGAATAGGTAGAGAGATGAAGGACGAAGTAGGAAGAAGAGAGAAAGCATAAGGAGGGGAGAAAATTGAGGAGGATGGAAGAAGGGAGAAGGAGGAAGGAAGGAAGGAAGGAAGGCGAATGAGGAGGATGGAAGAAGGGGAATGGGGAGGAAGGAGGAAGGAAGCAAAGAAGGAGGGAGGGAGGGAGGAAGGAAGGAAGAGGAGTGAGGAGGATCGAGGGAAGGAGGAATGAGTACGAGAAGGGGATAAGGAGAAAGTAGAGAAGAAAAGAACAGTAGGGAACAAGGAAATAGAAGAAAGGAAGGAAAAATAGGAATGAGGGAAGGAACGAAGGAGGAGGCAAGGGAAGGAACAAAAAGGAATGAATGAAGGAAGAAGGAAGGAAGTAATGAGGAGAAAGGAAAGAACAAAGGAAATGAAACAAAGAGAATGAGGAATGAGAGAAGAGAGGAAGTTAAAAAAATAAAGTAATCCCCGAACATTGACAAAAAAAATCAGAAAAAGAAAACAAAAATAAATACATAAGATAAACTAACTAAATAAAAACAACATACCTACATAAAAAAACAACCACAAAAACACCCAACCAACCAACCTCCCAACCAACAAATAAAACAAACAAACAAACACACGCACATCAAACGGAAGCACGACCAACCCCGGGAACACGCTCGGACAGGCGCAAAAAAAAAAAAAAAAAAAAAAAAAAAGGCAACATACACAGCCAGCGCCCCAGTTGGGTTATTAAAGCCATTAATTAGTTATAATATTAAAGCGGACCTCGGCACACATAAATTGTAAACAGCCCATAACCTTCTCAATGAGCTTTATTTGGCAGTCAGAGCCAAAGGGCGCTCGCGGCGGCAAAGTGGCACTACAAAGGGGTGGGGGAGAGAGGGAAGGGAGGGGAAGAGGGAGGGAGGGGGTTAAGATTGGGGATAGGGGAGGGAGGGTGTGAAGGAGGGGGAAGAAGGGGAGGGAGGAGGTGTGAAGAAGGGGGGGGAACTACAAGGGAGGGGAAAAAGGGGAGGGTGTGAAGGAGGGGGAAGAGGGGAGGGGGGAGTGAAGAGGAGGGAAAGAGGGGAGGGGCAGTGAAGAAGAGGAGAGGAGAAAAGGGGGAAGAGAAGTGAGGGGAGTGAAGGAGGAGGGGCAAGAGGGGAGGGATTATGTAGGAAGGGAGAAAGAGGGAAGAAAGAGTGAAGGAGGGGGAAGGGGAGGGTTAATGAAGAAAGGAGAAAGAGGGGATGTATAATGAACGAGGGGGGACGAAGGGAGAGCTAAAAGGAAGGGAAAGACAGAGAAAATAGGGGAGGGGCAGAGAAGGGAGTGGAGGGGTAAGAGGATGAAAAAAGAGGAAAGAAAGGAGGGGGGGAAAGAAAGGAGGGAACAACGAAGAAGGGAAGAAAGAGGGAAGGAGTAAGAGAAAGATGGAACTAACACGAGAAAAGAAAAAAACGAAGAAAAAATGAGGAAAACTGATTAAAAAAAGAGATGGAAACGGAGAGGAATGAAGGAAGAGAGAGAGGAAGAGAACAAGAAAAAAAAAGCCAACTGTAAGAAACAAGGAAAGAGAGAAAAAAATACATGAAGAGAAGCAAAAAGCAGCAAAAAATAAATAAATAAATAAATAAATAAAAAATAGATAAATACATAGATAAATAAACACGAAACGAACCAGAGAGAGAAAAAAAAATGAGAGAGAGAGAGAGAGAGAGAGAGAGAGAGAGAGAGAGAGAGAGAAAGAGAAAGAGAGAGAGAGAGAGAGAGAGAGAGAGAGAGAGAGAGAGAGAGAGAGAGAGAGAGAGAGAGAGAGAGAGAGAGAGAGAGAGAAAGAAAGGGACTGAAAAGGAAAGAGAAAGAAACGCACATACACACATACGAAGGAAGGACAAATCCTCACTTCAGCTTTACGAAGGATAAGAAGGAGAAACCCCGATGAGGAGAGAGAGGAAGTAAGGAGCGGGAATTGAATCTGGGGCTTAATTCGGATTTCTTTAATGTTATCAAATTATATCTAAAGGAAATTATATCTAAAGGAGAGCGAGGCTTGAAAGGGAGGGAGGGGGAGGGAGGGAGGGATAGGAGGGGGAGGGAGGGAGGGAGGGAGGGAGGAGGGAGGGAGGGACGGAGGGAGGGAGGGGGAGGAGGAGGGAGGGGGGGAGGGAGAGAGAGAGAGAGAGAAAGAGAGAGAGAGAGAGAGAGAAGGAGAGAGAGAGAGAAAGAGAAAGAGAGATAGTGAGAGAGAGAGAGAGAGAGAGAGAGAGAGAGAGAGAGAGAGAGAGAGAGAGAGAGAGAGAGAGAGAGAGAGAGAGAGAGAGAGACAGAGAGAGAGACAGAGAGAGAGAAATAGACAGAGAGAGAGAAATAGACAGAGAGAGAGAAAGAGAGAGAGAGAGAGATAAACAGACATCGACTCACCATGTAAAGCCGGCAGACACACACTCCCTTTGAAAACCATCCCCTCCCTCCTTCCCCCCTCCCCCCTAACCCCCTCCCGCCTCCGAGGTAGTGGAGTCGCATTTCAATATTGCATATCATTATTATGGAAATTAATCATGTTGCAAATTTAAGGGAGAAATCGTCTAATATTCAACATCTCATACACTTTGTAAATCATAACCTTTAAATAATTTGTGAATGCTAATAGGGAGCCTTGGCGTTCCTGCAATCTGTGAGAGAGGGAAGGGAGGGAGGGAAGGGAGGGAAGGGAGGGAAGGGAGAGAAGGGAAGGAAGGGAGGGAGAGGAGGGGAGGGAAGGGAGAGGAGGGAGAGGAGGGAGGGAAGGGTGGGATGGGAGGGAGGGAGGGAGGAAGGGAGATGAGGGAAGGGAGGAAGGGAGGGAAGGAGAAGGGTAGGAAGGGAGAAAGGTGGGAGGAAGGGAGGGTAGGAGGGAGGGAGATAAGGAGGGAGGGGGAAGGGAAGGAAGGGAGGAGGGAGGGAGGGAAGGGAAAGGGAGGAGGAAGGAAGGGAGGAGGGAGGAGGGAGGGAGGGAGGGAGGGAGGGAGGGAGAGGA
>NC_091549.1:5625650-5650650 GCF_042767895.1 Penaeus vannamei
TTTTTTGAGGGGGGGGGTGGGGGGGGGGGCTTCTATATCCATAATCGATGCCTTCGATTTAGGAAGGATAGAATCAGAGCTGGTTCTTTGACGATAAAAGAAAAGTAGTATATATTATGGAGATGCGTGCGTGTGCGTGTGTGTGTGTGTGTGTGTGTGTGTGTGTGTGTGTGTGTGTGTGTGTGTGTGTGTGTGTGTGTGTGTGTGTGTGTGTGTGTGTGTGTGTGTGTGTGTGTGTGTGTGCGTGTGCGTGTGTGTGTACATACATATCTACATAATAAGTACATATATACATATCTATTTATCTATCTTTTAATCAATTAATCAATCTATACACACACTACCCACACACACAAAAAAAACAATTATAAGACACCAAATGTCAATCGACCACCTCACTGCCTCTTTAAAAAAAAAAGAAACATCAACAGCCATAAAAGGTAAACAAAGATAAAAGGTAAACAAAGAAGCCAAAACGAACCACGAGCATTGTTTCGGCAGAGCGGACAGTGCCTCTCAGTGCCACACCTCCATCAGCGAGCGAGCGACCGAGCCAAACGACGCACCCTGGCACTGGCACTCCGTATCACAGTACTCGGCTGAGCTTTGGTCCGGTTGGGGGGGGGGGGGGGGAGGGGGGGAGACGAAGGGAAGGAAGGTGGGAGTAATGGTCGTGGACGAGAGGGAGGGAGGGGAGGGAGGGGGAGGAGGGGGGGGTCTAAGGGTTTGGGGAAGGCGAACGGGAGAGATAGAGAGAGAAGGAGGGAGGAGGAAGGAAGGAAGGAAAAGTGACAGGGAGAGGAGGGAGAACGAGGAAGGAAGGGAGAGAAAGCGCCAGGGAGAGGAGGGAGAAGGAGGGAGGAGGGAGAGACAAAGGGTACGACAACGGAAGTATAAATAGGAGGAGGAGGAAGAAAGGAGGAAGACTAAGCGACAGGAGGAGTAGTAGAAGAAGGGAGGAAGGGAAAGCGACAGCGGGAGTAGGAGTAGGAGGAGGAGGAGAAGGAGGAGCAGCAGGAGGAGGAGCAGCAGCAGGAGGAGGAGGAGGAGTAGGAGGAGCAGCAGCAGCAGGAGGGTGCAGGAGGGTGGCCTCGAGATCCGGCGAGATCCAATGAGATCCCGCGAGATCCCTGGCCCACTATCAGGTCCTGGCATCCGCTGGTCCAGGCATCTATCATAGGGGGGTGGGGGGGTGACGCTCCCCACGCCCATTAACTCTAGTGAATAAGCTAGTGACCGCATCCCTGAGGAGGAGGGGGGAGGGGGTGGTGGGTGAGGAGGGGGAGGGGGAGGGGGTGGTGGATAAGGGGAAGGAGGGGAGGTAGGAGGAGGAGGAGGAGAAGGAAGAAAAAGATGAAGAAGTAGAAGATGAAAGATGAGGAGGGGAGAAGGATGAGGAGGGGTGGGGGAGGGGGGGAGGAGGAGGAGGAGGAGAAGGAGGAGGAGGAGGAGGAGGGAGGAGGAGGAGGATGTAGAAGAGAGGAGGAGAAAAATCATGAGAAAGTAGAAGAGAAGAAGAAGAAGAAATACGAGCGGGAGGAAGGGGAGGAGTAAGAGAGATAGGAAAAGATGAATAAAAAAATAAATATGAAAGGACGAAAAATAAGATAACAACAATAACAATAACATTAAAAAAAGAAAACAATTAAAAAGAGAAAGAAGGAGATGAAGACTTTGAAAAAAAAGAAGAAAACAATAATAACAAAACAACAACAATAACCCCAAAAACGAACACTGGGAAATGCCAAGAACAAAAAAAGGAGACGAAGAAGAGACGAAATGAAAGAGAGAAACACTATTTTAACGAATAGACGAAGAATACAACAAAATCCACAAAGAATAAAACAAATACAGCAATATTCACAACACAGCAAAAACGCACGAACAATGCAACAAAAATACAACCAAAACAAACAATGCAACAAAGCAGACAATCCATAAAACAACGAAACACGAATACAACAAAATAAAAAATAACAGCAAAACCTACAAAAAATACAACAAAATTCACACACCAATAAAAAACACAACAAAACCCATCAAAAAGCAACACCTCACAACACACCAACCAACAACAAAAATGCAACAAAAAATACATCTACAACAAAACCCCCAACAAAACACCCCCCCCCCCCCGCCCCAAAAAAAAAAAAAAAAACGAATTTACAAATGCAACAAAACTCACAATAAAAAAAATAAAATAAACAAATAAAAGATCCACAACTACAACCAACCCCACCTCCACCGCCACGCAAATCACAACCCCGATTCCGGCTGATGATGCCTTCGCTTCCTGGAATTCGCTCAACAGTCACATAATTTCCCTCAATTAATGGGACTTTCATGGTCGCATTAAGGCAAGGGCGATGTGCTTGGCTTGTGGGGGGGGGGGGGGTCCTGTTGGGCTGGGCATGGCATGGGGGCATGAACGCGGAGGGTAGGGGGTGGTGGGAAGGGTGGGAGGAGGGGGTGGGGGAGGGTGGGAAGGGAGGGGGAAGGGAGAGAGAAAGGGAGGGAGGGAGGGAGGGAGGAGGAGGGAGGGAGGGAGGGAAGGGAGAGGAAGGAGGGCGAGGAGAGGGAGAGGGAGAGGGAGGGAGGGAGGGAGGGAGGGAGGGAGAGAGAGAGAGAGAGAGAGAGAGAGAGAGAGAGAGAGAGAGAGAGAGAGAGAGAGAGAGAGAGAGAGAGAGAAGAGAGAGAAGAGAGAGAAGAGAGAGAAGAGAGAGAAGAGAGAGATAAGAGAGAGAGAAGAGAGAGAGAAGAGAGGAAAAACAGAGAAAACAGAGAATGTGAAAGAGACAGAAAAAGAAGAGAAAGAAAGAGACAGGACAGCGAAGCGTGCGTGTGCGCGTCCGATACTGTGCGTGCGTGCGTGCGTGTCGCGTTCCTTGAGGTTAAATAACGAGCCAACTTAATGCCAAAGTTAGCAAGAGTTTTGCGGCCTAGTTAATTGCATTTTAAATACTATAAGTTTCCGGGACTTTATAATCCAGGCTGATATGCAAATTATCGTCCAACTTCTGCGAAATTTGCATTATTATTGTTATTGTTTTCTCTGTTCTATAATACCCGCTGCCGATGTTCCTCTGGCACGATGCTACGGCTCCGGCGGCACTGACAACACCGGGCCAAAAAGCTCGGGCGTGACAGCGGCTCACTTCCGCTCTGGAAATAAACTGTCACGGAAATGGAGTATTTGTGTATAGGTGTGTGTGTATATATATGCATGTATATATATATATATATATATATATATATATATATATATATATATATATATATATATATATATATATATATATATATATATATATATATATATATATATATATATATATATAAATATATATACATATATACATATATATATATATATATATATATATATATATATATATATATATATATATATATATATATATATATATATATATATATATATATATATATATATATATATATATATATATATATATATATATATATATATATATATATATATATATATATAGAGAGAGAGAGAGAGAGAGATATATACATCGACGACGTCGATGACGATAAGGGAGAGGGAGGGAGGGAGAGAGGGGGGGGGGGTGAGGAAGAGGAGGAGAAGGTGGTGGAGGAGACGGCAGAAACAGAGAAGACAAGGAAAACTGAAGCCAGAGTAGGCAAAAAGAGTAAGCCGAGGAGAAGACACAGGAGCCAGCAGAAAAGAAGACAGAAGAGATAGAAAGATGAAAAAAAAAAAACAGAAAACCAAGCAGAGGAGAAGAGAATGCAAAAAAAAAAAAAAAAAAAAAAAAAAAAAAAAAAAAAAAAAAAAGAGAAAACACCCCAGAAAGCAGGAAGAGGAAGCAAACGGAGAAAGCAGAAGGCAGAAGACACGAGGACGAGGAAAGCAGAGGGGAAAGGGGGGCTTAGAGCTTCGAGAAAGCCAGATAAGCCAAGAGGAAGCTGCGAGGCGTCGTGGGCTTCATCCTCATCGGGAGAAGAAGCCATTAGCGTGATGGTCGAGGCGGTGTTAATGGGGCGGAGGGAGGAAGAGGTAGGGAGGGAGGGAGAGGGAGGGAGGGAGGATGATGAGGAAGGAAGATGAGGAAGGAAGGAGGGAGGAGGAAGATGCAGGGGAGTGAGTGAGAGGGAGGGAGGGAGGGAGGGAGGAATGAGGGAGGAATATTGAAGGAGAGGAAGGAGAATGAGGGAGGGAGAGAGGAAAGGGAGGGAGGGAAGGAGAGAGGAAAGGGAGGGAGGAAGAGGAAGGAAGGAGGGAGGGAGGGGAAGAAGAGGAAGGGAGGAGGGAGGAAGAGGAAGGGAGGGAGGGAGGAAGAGAGAAGCCATTAGCGTGATGGTCGAGGCGGTGTTAATGGGGCGGAGGGAGGAAGAGGGAGAATGAGGGAAGGAAGGAAGAAGGGAGGATGAGGGAAGAAGGGAGGATGAGGGAAGAAGAGGGAGAATGAGGGAGGGAGGGAGAGGAGGGAGGAAAAGGAAGAATGACGGAGTTAGAGAGGAGCCACTAACGAGCGAAGAAGCAAAGGAGGGAGCCAGAAGAACGAGGGAGAGAAACAGACGAAGAACAGAGAAAAACGAACGGCATGCACCTGGCGCCTTGATGGAGTATGACGGAGTGTTGGTGAAGCTTCACGTGTGATGGAGTTTCCAGCGCGACAAAACAGCCCGAGATGCAGCCGTAGAAAATGTCCCGCGGCGAAATGGAAAAAAAATATTGAGTCATATGAAATGGATATTCATACCTACATGGACGTACATGGTTGTGTATATATGTGCATATATATATACGTTTGTAGAATCTACAGCATACAACACACATAAACACACACATACATGCACATACAAACACACACACACACACAAAACACACACAAAAACACACACAAAAACACACACACACACACACACACACACACACACACACACACACACACACACACACACACACACACACAACACACACACACACACACAATACCCCCCACACACACCCACCCACAACACAAAACCACCCACACCCAAAACCTCCCCTCCCCCCCCCCTCAAAAAAAAAAAAAAAAATCCCTCATACCCCTCCAAAACCGATACACGCCCAACTCTCTCTCTCTCCCTCTCCCTCTCTCTCTCTCCTCCTCACCACCGTCCGCCTCATAAAGCGCTCCGTCGGAAAAAAAAAAAAAAAAAAAAATCCCTTTTCGGAATACAAATAGTCTGATCGTTCAAACCCCGTTAAAAGGGAATCGCAAAATGCCGCGCCGTAATATTTAAGTTTGTCGTCGCCCCGAAGTTCCCACGCGGCATAAAAAAAAGAGTGTGTGAGGGGGGGGAGGGGGAAAGGGGAGAGGGGGAGGGGAGGGGCTGAAGCGAGGAGGAGAGGAGGAGAGGAGGAAAGGAGGAGAAGTGTGAGGGGGAGGGGGAGGGGGAGGGGGCTGAAGCGAGGAGGAGAGGAGGAAAGGAGGAGAAGTGTGAGGGAGGGGTGGGCGGTGAGGGGAAGGGGGGGAGGAAGGGTGTGAGGGGAAGTGTGAAAGAGGGGGGAGAGGGAGGGAGGGAGGGGGAGAGGCTGAAGCGAGGAGGAGAGGATGAGAGGAGTAGAAGTGTGAGGGAGTGGGTGGGCGGTGAGGCGAAGGGGGGAGGGGAAGGGTGTAAGGGGAAGTGTGAAAGAGGGAGAGGGAGTGTGGGCGGTGAGGGGAAGGGGGAAGGGTGTGAGGGGAAGTGTGAAAGAGGGGGAGAGGGAGTGTGGGCGGTGAGGGGAAGGGTGAAAGAGGGAGAGGAGTGGTAGGGGGTGAGGGGAAGGGGGAGGGGGAAGGGGGGAGGGGGAAGGGTGTGAGGGAAGGGTGAAAGAGGGGGAGAGGGAGTGGTGGGCGGTGAGGGGAAGGTGTGAGGGGAAGTGTGAAAGAGGGAGAGGGAGTGGTGGGCGGTGAGGGGAAGGGGGAGGAAGGGGGAGGGGAAGTGTGAAAGAGGGGAGAGGGTGTGTGGGCGGTGAGGGGAAGGGTGTGAGGGGAAGTGTGAAAGAGGGGAGAGGGAGTGTGGGCGGTGAGGGGAAGGGGGGGGAAGGGTGTGAGGGGGAAGGGTGAAAGGGGGGAGAGGAGTGGTAGGGGGTGAGGGGAAGGGGGAGGGGGAAGGGTGTGAGAGGAAGGGTGAAAGAGGGGGAGAGGGAGTGGTGGGCGGTGAGGGGAAGGGGGAGAGGGAAGTGTGAAAGAGGGAGAGGGTGTGGTGGGCGGTGAGGGGAAGGGGGAGGGAAGGGTGTGAGGGGAAGTGTGAAAGAGGGGAGAGGGAGTGGTGGGCGGTGAGGAGAAGGGTGTGAGGGGAAGTGTGAAAGAAGGAGAGGGAGTGATGGGCGGTGAGGGAAGGGGGAGGAAGGGGGGAGGGAAGTGTGAAAGAGGGGAGAGGGTGTGTGGGCGGTGAGGGGAAGGGGGAGGGGAAGGGTGTGAGGGGAAGTGTGAAAGAGGGGAGAGGGAGTGGTGGGCGGTGAGGAGAAGGGTGTGAGGGGAAGTGTGAAAGGGAGAGGGAGTGATGGGCGGTGAGGGGAAGGGGGAGGAAGGGGGGAGGGGGAAGTGTGAAAGAGGGGAGAGGGTGTGGGCGGTGAGGGGGAAGGGTGTGAGGGGAAGTGTGAAAGAGGGGAGAGGGAGTGGTGGGCGGTGAGGAGAAGGGTGTGAGGGGAAGTGTGACAGAGGGGAGAGGGAGTGGTAGGGGGTGAGGGGAAGGGGGGGGGGAAGGTGTGTGAGGTGGGGAATAGAGTGAGGATAAGCGTGGGGAATCAGATGGACGGCGTGAAAAATAGAGGGACAGTATGAGGAATAGAATGAGGATAAGCAATAGAGTGAGGATAAGCATGAAGAATAGAGTGAGGATAAGCATGAAGAATAGAGTGAGGATAAGCATGAAGAATAGAGTGAGGGGAAGTACGAAGAATCAGATGGAGAGCGTGAAAAATAGAGTGAGGGGCTGTATGAAGAATAGAATGAGGGGCTGTATGAAGAATAGTGAGGGGGAGGGGGAAAGGGGAGAGGGGGAGGGGGGGAGGGGCTGAAGCGAGGAGGAGAGGAGGAGAGGAGGAAAGGAGGAGAAGTGTGAGGGGGGAGGGGGAGGGGGGAGGGGGGCTGAAGCGAGGAGGAGAGGAGGAAAGGAGGAGAAGTGTGAGGGAGGGGTGGGCGGTGAGGGGAAGGGGGGAGGAAGGGTGTGAGGGGAAGTGTGAAAGAGGGGGAGAGGGAGGGGAGGGGGAGGGGGAGAGGCTGAAGCGAGGAGGAGAGGATGAGAGGAGTAGAAGTGTGAGGAGGGGGTGGGCGGTGAGGCGAATGGGGGAGGGGAAGGGTGTAAGGGGGAAGTGTGAAAGAGGGGAGAGGAGTGTGGGCGGTGAGGGGAAGGGGGAAGGGTGTGAGGGGAAGTGTGAAAGAGGGGAGAGGGAGTGTGGGCGGTGAGGGGAAGGGTGAAAGAGGGGAGAGGAGTGGTAGGGGGGTGAGGGGAAGGGGGAGGGGGAAGGGGGAGGGGGAAGGGTGTGAGGGGAAGGGTGAAAGAGGGGGAGAGGGAGTGGTGGGCGGTGAGGGAAGGGTGTGAGGGAAGTGTGAAAGAGGGGAGAGGGAGTGGTGGGCGGTGAGGGGAAGGGGGGGAGGAAGGGGGGAGGGGAAGGAAAGAGGAGAGGGTGTGTGGGCGGTGAGGGGAAGGGTGTGAGGGGAAGTGTGAAAGAGGGGAGAGGGAGTGTGGGCGGTGAGGGGAAGGGGGGAAGGGTGTGAGGGGAAGGGTGAAAGAGGGAGAGGAGTGGTAGGGGGTGAGGGGGAAGGGGGAGGGGGAAGGGTGTGAGAGGAAGGGTGAAAGAGGGGGAGAGGGAGTGGTGGGCGGTGAGGGGAAGGGGAGGGAAGTGTGAAAGAGGGAGAGGGTGTGGTGGGCGGTGAGGGGAAGGGGAGGGAAGGGTGTGAGGGGAAGTGTGAAAGAGGGGAGAGGGAGTGGTGGGCGGTGAGGAGAAGGGTGTGAGGGGAAGTGTGAAAGAAGGGAGAGGGAGTGATGGGCGGTGAGGGGAAGGGGGAGGAAGGGGGGAGGGAAGTGTGAAAGAGGGGAGAGGGTGTGTGGGCGGTGAGGGGAAGGGGGAGGGGAAGGGTGTGAGGGGAAGTGAAAGAGGGGAGAGGGAGTGGTGGGCGGTGAGGAGAAGGGTGTGAGGGAAGTGTGAAAGGGAGAGGGAGTGATGGGCGGTGAGGGAAGGGGGAGGAAGGGGGGAGGGGAAGTGTGAAAGAGGAGAGGGTGTGTGGGCGGTGAGGGGGAAGGGTGTGAGGGGAAGTGTGAAAGAGGGAGAGGGAGTGGTGGGCGGTGAGGAGAAGGGTGTGAGGGGAAGTGTGACAGAGGGGAGAGGGAGTGGTAGGGGGTGAGGGGAAGGTGGGGGGAAGGTGTGTGAGGTGGGGAATAGAGTGAGGATAAGCGTGGGGAATCAGATGGACGGCGTGAAAAATAGAGGGACAGTATGAGGAATAGAATGAGGATAAGCAATAGAGTGAGGATAAGCATGAAGAATAGAGTGAGGATAAGCATGAAGAATAGAGTGAGGATAAGCATGAAGAATAGAGTGAGGGGAAGTACGAAGAATCAGATGGAGAGCGTGAAAAATAGAGTGAGGGGCTGTATGAAGAATAGAATGAGGGGCTGTATGAAGAATAGAATGAGGGGCTGTATGAGGAATAGAGTGAGGATAAGAATAAAATGAAACTAAACATGAGAAATTCGATGGACAGCATGAGTGAGGGGCAGTATGAGGAGTGAGATGAGTGGATGCACCAGGAAGAAGAGGAGGAAAAGCACGAGAAGCAGAATAAGGGGAAAGTATGAAAAATATGATAAGAATGAAAGAGAAGCATGAACTATGGACCGAAGTTGGAAAAATGAGAAATAAAGCAGAGGAGAGCTTAGAAAATGAGAAATAAAGCGGAGAAGAGCTTAGAAAATGAGGAATAAAGCGGAGGAGAGCTTAGAAAACGAGAAATAAAAGATAGAGAACCGCGAGAAGTGACGAAGAAGAATGAAATGAAGCAAGCGAAATGCAAAAAAGGAAATGAGGAGGACACGGTGAGGCCTTTGAGGAAATGAGGGGAAAGGACAGAGGCAAACGGAGGTGCTGGGATTGTGAGGGTAAATGGAGAGTCTGATGGAGGACAAGGAAGAAATTGATGGAGGGAAAGGAAAGTGATGGAGGACAGGAGGGGAAGGAAAAAAATCACGAGAGCGAGTGGTGGAGCCGAGAGCGAAGGAGGGAAAGTGGAGAGCGATGGAGGACAAGGAAGAAATTGATGGAAGGGAAGGAAAGTGATGGAGAATAAGGAATGTGATGGAGGACAAGAGGGGAAGTGACGAAGAAGGGAAGGAAAAAACACGAGAGCGAGTGGTGGAGCCGAGAGCCAAGGATGACAAGAGAGAAAGTGATGAAGGAGAAGGAAAGTGATGGAAAATAAGAAATATGATGGAGGACAAGAGGGAAAGTGACGAACAAGAGAAGGAAAAAAACAGAGCAAGAGAAGGAGCCGAGAGCGAAAGAGGACAAGAGGAAATGCGATGGAGGACAAGAGGGAAAGTGACGAACAAGAGAAAGAAAAACAGAGCACGAGAGCGAATGACGGAGCCGAGAGCGAAGGAGAACAAGAGGAAATGCGATGGAGGACAAGAGGGAAAGTGACGAACAAGAGAAAGAAAAACAGAGCACGAGAGCGAATGACGGAGCCGAGAGCGAAGGAGGACAAGAGGGAAAGTGACGAACAAGAGAAAGAAAAACAGAACACGAGAGCTAATGACGGAACCGAGAGCGAAGGAGGACAAGAGGGAAAGTGACGAACAAGAGAAAGAAAAACAGAACACGAGAGCGAATGACGGAACCGAGAGCGAAGGAGGACAAGAGGGAAAGTGACGAACAAGAGAAAGAAAAACAGAACAGGAGAGCGAATGACGGAGCCGAGAACGAAGGAGGACAAGAGCAGAGCGATGGAAGCCGTGACACTCTCCAGCGCCGAACATAAACATGTGTCGTCATGCACGCACATGCATGCCTCTCACGCACGCGGGTTCGTTAAACAAATTGACGGACAAAACGTATTTAAAAAACACACACAGCCGGGGTAATGAAAACAACTTTTCATGAATGCAGGTTACTCGCGCGCCCAGACAATAACACGCGAATTTAAATGTGCATAAATGACAAACACGTGCGCGAATATGTACGTACATGAGCGTGTGCGTAGATAGACAAATAAATAAATAGATACGTACATACACACACGCCTAAACACACAGGAAGCCACAAACATGCATACATACATACACACGCACGCACACACACAAAGGACACACACAACATACAAACTCACGTTCCCACACAACCCCCCCCTAATAACACTCCCACCCCCACCCCCACTCCCACCCCCACCCCCAAATCACACACACACACACACACACACACACAGTATCCACCTGACCTTTGGCGTCCTGTCCACAGCTCACGAAACCGCATTTTAAATTCCACTCGTTGTCCGGCAATAGGAAATGAACAGCTTGTGAGCGTTTGAGAACCAGTGACTGATTCGGTCGGGGAATGAGGGCCAAGCAGATGGTGCCTATTGTGGTGACAGGTGGTGACTGCAGTGCCACCCAGCGGCCTACAGCTGAGGGGAGGTGAGGGGATGGGAGAGAAGAGGGAAGGAGGGAGGAGGGGAAGAAGGTGAGGGAGAAGGAAATGCAGGGGAAAGGGAGAGGGGAAACAGAGAGGGGAGGAGAGCGAAAGAGAGGGAGAGAGGAGAGAGGTGAAGGATAAGGAAATACATGGGGAAGGGGGAGGCGAGGGGAAGGAGGGAGCAGGAGATGGAGGAGCGGAGGGGGGAAAGACGGGAAGGAGATAAGAAGAGAAGAAGACACATCAGCGAGAGGGAAAGGGAACGAAAGAGGAGAGGGGAAGGAGACAATAAGTCAAGAGGGGAGGGGAGGGGAAAGGAGGGTAGAGGGCCAGGACAGGCATTTGGCATCCTTTGCTCGCCTCCTGCCACTCCGACCTCGACTCCTGGTGTAAACTCGACGAGGATTGGCAGAAACCTGATTGTCATCAACTAATGTCACTTGGCACTGAATAATGTCAATCGGCTTCCTGGTTGCGCTTGTGGCGTGCGTGTGAAACTGGGGGAGAGAGGGAAGAGAGAGAGAGAGAGAGAGAGAGAGAGAGAGAGAGAGAGAGAGAGAGAGAGAGAGAGAGAGAGAGAGAGAGAGAGAGAGAGAGAGAGAGAGAGAGAGAGAGAAAGAGAGACAGAGAGAGAGAGAGAGAGAGAGAGAGAGAGAGAGAGAGAGAGAGAGAGAGAGAGAGAGACAGACAGACAGAGAGAGAGAGGAGGGTGAGGAGGAAGAGGAGGAGAAGAAGAAAGACAAGAAAGGAAGAGGAGGGAGGAAGGGAGAAGGAAGAGGAGAGGGGTAGGGTAGGAGTGATCGGGAGAAGGAAAAATTAAGGAAGAGGAAAACGGTAAAGAAATGAGACAGGGATAGCGAGAAAGAGGGAGAGAGAGGGAGAAAGAGGGAGAGGGAGAAGGGAAAGCATGGGAGAGGGAGAGAGAGGGAGAAAGAGGAAGAAGAGGGAGAGAGAGGGAGAGGGAGAAGGGACGACATGGGAGAGGGAGAGAGAAGGAGAAAGAGGAAGAGGGAGAAGGGAAGGCATGAGAGAGCTAGAGAGAGGGAGAAAGAGGAAGAGGGAGAAAGAGGAAGAGGGAGAAGGGAAAGCATGGGAGAGGGAGGGACAGGGCCTGGCAGTGAGAAGAGGCAGAGGACCCCTCAACACTGCCCAGACACACACACAATGGCCGCTGATGTTGCCTAAATATCCCCTTCTTGAAAGTCGATCCCTTCCCCTATCGCTCCCATCTTCTCTTCTCCTTGTCCCCTCTTCTTATCTTTATTCCTGCTATTATCATCACGATAATCTTCTCCTTTCCTTTTACTCTGACGTTTATGCCTATACCTTCTTCCATCTTCCGGGCTTCCCTTATCTCTCTTTTTTTCTATTATTATTATTTTTATTACTCTTTCCCTCCTCATCTTCTCTCCTTTAGCGCATTCTCTTCCAGTTTATATTTTCCTACATTTTTATCCTCTTTCTGTTTGTTCTTTTTCTGCTCTTTCCGTTTTTCTTGCTCTTCCTCTTTCGTTTCCACTTCTGCTTTCTCTGTCTCTTTCTCCTCCTTCTTTTCCTCTACCTTCTTCTACTCTTCCTTCTTCTTCTTCCTTCTCCTTTCTTCCTCCTTTTTTATCGCCATTCCTTCTACTCTTCCTTCTTCTTCTTTTTCTTCTCCTATACCTCTTCTTCCTCGTCCTCCTGTTCCTCCCTCATCTATTCCTTTCCTCCTCCTCCTCTTCTTCTTCCTTCTCCATCTCCACGCCCACCTCACACCTCCTCCTCTTCCTCCAGCTCCACCCTCACCTTTTCCTCCTCCTCTTCTCCCTCTTCCTCCTCCTCTTCTCCCTCTTCCTCCTCCTCTTCTCCCTCTTCCTCCTCCTCCTCTTCTCCTCTTCTCTTCCCCTCTCCCTCGTTCACTTAGCGAGACGACGCAAGTGGGGCTTTCAACCTCTTTTTGTAGTCTTATTTATTTTATTAAGGCTTCGTAACACGGCCTCCCAAGTTGGGCTGTCGGCCGCACTGGAGGAAGAGGAAGAGGGAGAGGGAAGAGGGAGAGGGAGGGGAAGAAGAGGAAGAGGGGAAGAAGATGGGAGGGGAAGAAGAGGGAGAGGGAGAGGGGGAGGAAGAAGAGCACGAGGGAGAGGGAGAGGAAGAGGTAGAGGAAGGATAGGGGGAGGAAGAGGAAGAGGGAGAGAGAGAGGGGAAGAAGAGGGGGAGGAAGAGGGAGGGGAAGAGGAGGAAGAGGGAGAGAGAGGGGAAGGAGAGGGGAGGGAGAGGATGGGGAAGAAGAGGGAGAGAGGAGGTGGAAGAAGAGGGAAAGGGAGGGGAAGAAGAGGAGGAGGGGGAGGAAGAAGAGGAAAAGGGAGACCAAGAAGAAGAAGAGGAAGACGGAGAGAGAGGGAAGAAGAGAGAGAGAGAGGGGAAGAAGAAGAGCGAGAGAAGGAAGAGAAGGAGGAGGAGGGACTGCAAGGAGATGAGAGAAGAAAGAAGGCGAAGAGGAGGGATGGTAAGCGGACGAGTAGAAGGAGGAGAAGGAGAAACAGGAGGAAGAATAGCCGGAAGAGAAGGAGGAGGAGGAGGAGGAGGAAAAAGAGAAGAGGGGTGAACAAGAGGATGAAAAAAGGCCGGGAAGGAGAGTAGGAATACCAAGAAGAGAGGAGGGGAGAGAGCGAAAAAGGAGGAGAAAGAGAATGAAAGAGGTCGGAAAATGAAGACGAAAAAGACTTAAGAACACGAAAACAACGGCACTAAGAAAACAAAAACAAAAACAAAACATAAAGTGATAACAAAGATCTAAAACACAACAAACAAACAAAGAAAGAAAGATAGAAGCAAAACAATAAAAATGATCGAAAAATGGGAAGTGGAAAAAGAGAGCAGGGCGAAGGGGGAGGAACAGAAAAAGATGACAGGCGAAGAGGGGAGAGGAGAGGAGAGGAGAGGGGAGAGGGGAGAGGGGAGAAGGGAGAAGGGAGAGGAGAGAGGAAAGGGAAGGGAGGGGGGAGAGGAGAGAGGAAATAAAATGGAGAAGGGAGAGGGAAAAGGAGATGGGAGAGAAGGGAGAGGGTAGAGGAAAAAAAGAGAGAAGAGAGAGGAGAGAAGGGAGAGGGTAAGAGGAGAGACAGTGAAGAAATGGAAGAGAGGGGAGAGGAGTTAGATGAGAAGAGGAGAGAGAGAGAGAGAGAGAGAGAGAGAGAGAGAGAGAGAGAGAGAGAGAGAGAGAGAGAGAGAGAGAGAGAGAGAGAGAGAGAGAGAGAGAGAAAGAAAGAGAGAGAAAGAAAGAGAGAGAGAGAGAGAGAGGGAGAGAGAGAGAGAGAGAGAGAGAGAGAGAGAGAGAGAGAGAGAGAGAGAGAGAGAGAGAGAGAGAGAGAGAGAGAGAGAGAGAGAGAGAGAGAGAGAAAGAGAGAGAAAGAGAAAGAAGAGAGAAAGAGAAAGAGAGAGAGAAAGAGAAAGAGAGAGAGAAAGAGAAAGAGAAAGAGCAAGACAAAGACAAAGACAAAGAGAAAGAAAGAGAAAGAGAAAGAGAAAGAGAAAGAGAGAGGGGGGGGGGACCTCGGCGAGCGTAACTCAGGGCCGAACGGGACGTAATATGAACCGGCCAATCAGGGCTTCTCGCGCCCCCATAAACCACCATTAAGATTAGGCCATCGCTCCCACCGGCGTGTTTGAGCTTCCGATAAGTGCCTGTGTAGAGGGTCATTGTCGGTCGGGGGGGGGGGAGGAGGATGGGGGAGGGGGAGTGGGGGTGTAGTGCCACTGTTCTAGCGGGGGTGAGGGGGCGGGAGGGAGAGGTGGATGGGGGAGGGGAGGGGGGGTGCAGTGCCACTGTTCTAGCTGCTTCGGTTGGGTGCCTGAGGAGGGGAAGGGGAGGGAGAGAGGGGGAAGGGAAGGGGAAGAGGTAGCTTCGGTTGGCTGTTTAGGAGGAGGGGGTGAGGGGATGGGGGAAGGGAGAGGGATGGAAGGATAGGGATACGGATAGGGAGGGGGAGGGATTGGGATAGGGATAGGGATAGGGATGGGGATGGGGAAGGGGGAGGGATAGAGGGATGGGGAAGAGGTCAAGCGTTTCTAAGGAGTGCAGGCTCATGCTTCCTCCTCCCCTCCCTTCCCTTCCCTCCCTCCCCTCCCTCCTTCCTACGTCCTGCCCGCCTCTTGCTTTTTCTTCTCCAAATTTTCCATCTTTCTCGATTTTTTTCTCTCTCTCTCTTCTCCCCTTCCTCTTCTTCCTTCCTCCCCCAGCCCCTTCCCATTCTTCTCCCTCCTTATCTTCCTTTGTTCTGCGCGTCTTATATTACCTCCTCTCCTTATCTTATCTTGTCTCACCTTAACATCTCAAATCCGATTTTATCATTTCCTCTCCTCGCCTATTTTATCATTTCCTCCTTCGTACCTTTTCTCTTCCTCTCTTCCTATCCCTCCCTCCTCCCTCCCTCATTTCCCTTTCCTCTATCCCATCATATATATTCACACATAGACAAGGACCCCACGCACACACATGCACACATACACACACACACACACACACACACACACACACACACACACACACACACACACACACACACATACACACACGCACGCACAAGCGCACACACAAACACACACATACACACATATAATAACAATAATAATAATAATAATAATAATAATAATAATGAACAATAATAATAATAATAATAAATATAATAATAATAATAATAAATATAATAATAATAATAATAAATATAATAATAATAAATATAATAATAACAATAATAATAATAATAATAATAATAACAATAATAATACTAAATAAATAAATAAATAAAATACTAATAATAAACAAAAGCAAAAACAAATAAATAAAACAAAATAAACACATCTTTTTCAACTTCACCTTCCGAACAGCCCGACATGTCAACCAATCCTCCATCACCTATCCACTTCTCATCCCTTAAGTGCCCATTCAATCCTTTCTTCCCTTCAACCCTCCCCCCTCCCCCCCCGCTGACAACAATAGCCCCCTCCCCCCCCTCGCCCCACGCCCGTACGCCCACTAACCGCCCGTGGATAATTCGCCAGGTTGTTGTGACGTCATCGTGGGCTGGTTGGAACACCCCCCTTTCGTCAGGGTATGGAATGGGGAAGGGGGAGGGGGGGGGGAAGGGGAGGAAGGGGAAGGGGTGGAGGTGGAGGTGGAGGAGGAGGAAAGGGGAGATAAGGAGGATGCTGGAAGATACAGACGGTTGGGGGAGGGAGGAGGAGGAGGAGAAATAGAGGATGAAAAAGAAGAGAAGAAGAAGGAAGAAGGATGGAGGAAAGCGAAGGAGGAGAACAGGAAGAAAGAGAGGATTAAGAAAACGGAGTAAGCGGGATAGGTGGGGAGGAGGAACATGAAAGCCGAAAGAGGAGGAGAGGGAAGAAAAGGAGGAGAATGAGAGGTAAAACAAGGAGAGAGAAAGGAGAAGGAGAGGAGAAAAGAAGAGAAAGTGGGAAGCAGGAAGAAAAAGGCAGGAAAAAGAAGGAAGTCAAGAAGAAAGAAAACGGAAGAGCGAGGGGTGAGAAAGAGAAGGTAAAAGAGGGGAAAGAAATCGGAGAAAAGGAGAAGTGAAAGAAAAGGCGAGAGACAAACCGGAAGAGAGGTAAAAAAAAAGAAAGAAAGAAAAAAAAATGGAGCGGCTAAAAAAAGAAGGGTGACAAAAATGGAAAGAAAAGTAAACAGAAAGATATAATTACAAAGAAATAACCAACAAAAACAAGCTAACAAACAACTAACAACAAAAAGACAAAGTAACACCAACCGACAACAGGTCACACATACCAACAAATCAGCAAACCTACATACCAACATACCAAAAAAAAACTCCAAGCCAACATACCAACATACAAAAAAGAAAAAACCCAAGCCAACATACCAACATACCAGCGCGCCAACATCCTCCACATACCAACATACCAGGCGCACCTCATAGCACCTGTACAAACCACTCACCTGTAAACCTTAAAAAAAAATAGCCCTAAAAAAACATAGAACCATCGAACTCAGCATGATGAGGATATCAATTAGCATAATTGCCACATGGGAGGGAATATGCTTAAAAAAACGACCATATTCTCGCAGCGAGTGGTCCGCCAAGAGGGTGGAGGATACATCACGCTTTTGGGCACACACGATCCTATCCTTTCACCTTTTCACCCTCCTATCCCTGTCCCTCAACCACCCCCCTATCCTCAGCGATTCCCTAACACCCTTCCCCCTCACTCCCCCACCCTCCTTCCCTCTCCCCTCTCACCGATCCCCCAACACCCTTCCCCCTCACTCCCCCCTCCTACCTCTACCTTCTCCCCTCCCACCTCTCACCGATCCCCCAACACCCTTCCTCTCCCCCTACTCCTAACTCCCCCTCACTCCCCCACCCTCCTTCCCTCTCCCCTCTCACCGATCCCCCAACACCCTTCCCCCTCACTCTCCCCTCCTTCCCTCTAACCTCTCCCCTCCCCTCCTCTCACAGATCCCCCAACAGCCTTCCTCCCCCCCTACTCCTCTTAACTCCCCCTCACCCTCTCCCTCCCCCTCCTCTCACAAATCCCCCCCCTCTACCCTCTTCCCAACCCCCGCTGTCTTCTCCTCACCCTCCTCTCCCTGACTCCTTAACCCCCCCCTTCGTCGATTCTATGGAACGAAAGGGTCTTCATTTTGCCGTAAATTGTATACAACGGCTGGGAGAAAATTCGACATTGTCCTCTTAATGAAAAAGGACAACGAGTGAGCTACAGCGTTTTCTTTTCCTCCCCCCCCCCCCCCCGCCTGTCATTTGATTTTTCTTAGGTTCTTAATACGCTGTTATTTTTGTAATCACTTGATCTTCTCCGCTTTTACCATTATTCTTTTCTTTTTCTACTCCGTCTCCTCCTCCTTTTTCTTTTCTTTTTCTCCTTCTCCTCCTCCTCCTTCTTCTTCTTCTTCTTCTTCTTCTTCTTCTTCTTCTTCTTTTTCTTTTTCTTCGTTTTCTTCTTCTTCTTCTTCTTCTTTTTCTTTTTCTTCGTTTTCTTCTTCTTCTTCTTCTTCTTCTTTCTCCTCCTCCTCCCCCCCTCCTCATCCCATCCCTCCCCTCCTCCCCCCTCCCCTTCTATTCCACATCTCTCTCTTCCTCCTCTTCCTCCTCCCCCTTCCTCCTTCTACTACTACTCCTCCTCCTCCTCCCTCTCCTTCTATTCCTCATCCCCCATCAACCTCTTCCTCCTCCTCCTCCCCTTCCTCACTCTACCTCTTTTCGTCACCGCCGCCGCCACCGTCATCATCATCATCACCTTCATCACCATCATCATCACCATCACCATCATCATCATCCATTTCGCAAGGAGGCAATCTTCACCACGTTATATTAACATACTAACAACGCCCGCCCGATGGTTTTCATTTCTCGCCAGAATATTCTTAGCTTCATCCTTATGGTTTCACGAGGCCTTAATTACCGCTAAATAATGAAGCTATTGAGGAGGAGAAGGAGGTGGGGGAGGAGGAGGGGGAGGTGGGGAGGAGAAGGACGATGAACAGGATGATGGAGAGAAGTGGAGGGAACACAAAGGAGGAGGGCAGGTAAGAGTAGGAGGAGGAGGAGGAGGAGATAGAAACTAAAGTAAGAGACAGGTAAGAAGAGGAAGAGTAGGAGGAGGTGGTGAAGGAGGAAGAAGAGGTAGAGGTGGAGGAGGAGGAGGAGGAGGGAGGTAGAGGTAGAGGTAGAGGTGGAGGAGGAGGTAGAGGTGGAGGTGGAGGAGGAGGAGAGAAGTACACGGAGGAGGAGATTGAAGAAATTGAGGAAACAAGAGAGACAAGGAGGAGGAGGAAGAAATTGAGGAGGTAGGCGACAGCAGATACGGGGAGGAGGAAAGTCGGGACGTAGAACAAGAAACTGAGGAAGAGGAGGAGGAGAAGCAGAAGAAGAGGGAAGAGGAGGAATACGAGGAGGAAGAAACGAGCGGAATGAACATAAAAAGGAAGAAATCAAGGACGATGGCAGGTAATAACAGAAAGGAGGGAGAAACAGAAGAATATATTTATATAGAAGCGGAAAGAAAAATAAGCGAAAGACTTCAGACACTCACAAAGGAAAGGCCGTAGCAGCAAAGAAATCGAAAGAAAGAGAGAAAGAGATAGAGACAGAAAGAGAAAAGGAGAGACACAGAAACAAAGACCAAGACAGGCAGATAAACAGAGACAGAGAAAGAGAGAGAAAAAAAAGTACCAGAAGAGAAAGAGAGGAAGAGATACGGAGACCAAGACAGGTAGATAAACAGAGACAGAGAAAGAGAAAGAGAAAAAAGCACAAGAAAAGAAAGAGAGAACGAGAAAAAGAGAGCCTGTCTTTGCAGATAAACAGAGACAGAAAAAGAGAGAAAAAAAGGCAACAGAAGAGAAAGAAAGGGAGAGAAAAAGAGAGACACAAAGACAAAGACAGACAGATAAACAGAGACAGAGAAAGAGAGAAAAAAAAAATAATAAGAGAAAGAGAACTGTCCATCCAGCGCCGTGTTTATCCCTAATAATTATCTCTTGTCTACACGCACCGGACCTCTGTGATCTAAGGCCTTCCAATGCAGAAGATAGTGCCACTCACTCACGCTACTCAATTATACAGAGGCACTTTCCCCCGAGGCACTGGCGCTGTCTCGAGGTTCTAGTTTTGTCTCGATTTAATGGCGTTGTCTCGAGGTACTGGCACTTCCCCCGAGGTACTGGCACTTCCCCTGAGGTACCAGCACTTCCCCCGAGGCATTGGCACTATCACGAGGCACTGGCACTTCCCCTGAGGTACTAGCACTTCCCCGAGGTACTGACACTGGCAAATCCACCGAGGTATTGGCACTGGCACTTCCCCTGAGGTACTGGCACTGGCACTTTCCCTGAGGTACCAGCACTTCCCCGAGGTATTGGCACTGGCACTTCCCCTGAGGTACCAGCACTTCCCCCGAGGCATTGGCACTATCACGAGGCACTGGCACTTTCCCTGAGGTACTAGCACTTCCCCGAGGTACTGGCACTGGCAAATCCCCCGAGGTATTGGCACTGGCACTTCCCCTGAGGTACCAGCACTTCCCCGAGGTATTGGCACTGGCACTGGCACTTTTCCCAAAGGAGGACGAGGGACCCGGGATATTGTTTCGGCGCCGCATCTCGGGTCCTGACACCTCCTTTCGCGTCCGGACACACACCTCCGGGTCGCATTCTCAGGTGTAGTTTGGCGCCTCAGAGGGGAAAGAGTACGAGGTGTCAACCCATTTCTGGCACCTGTAATTTTCTCATCTTGGAAACCGCAGGAAAGGCGAAACACGTACGAAGACAAGAACGGCCCTAATGCAGTAATTGAGGGTAGGTACTGAGTATAGAGAAATATATAATTCACACACTTTCTCTCTCTTTCTATCTCTCTCTCCCTATCCCCTCCTTCCCAGCCCCACCTTCCACCTTCCCTTCCCTCCCCCTTCCACTCTCCTTCTCATTCCCACCCCCTCCCAACCCCTCCTTCCTTCCAACCACTCCCTCCTTCCCCCTCCTTCTACCCCTCCAACCCCTCCCTTCCCACCCCCACCTTCTTACCCCCTCCCTCCACTTTCCTTCTCATTCCCACCCCTCCTTCCCCTCCTACCTTCCAACCCCTCCTTTCCCCTCCCTCCCCTCCTTCTACCCTCCAACCACCCCCTCCCTTCCTCCTTCTACCCTCCAACCACCCCCTCCTTCCCCTCCTTCTACCCTCCAACCACCCCCTCCTTCCCCTCCTTCTACCCTCCAACCACCCCCTCCTTCCCCTCCTTCTACCCTCCAACCACCCCCTCCTTCCCCTCCTCCTACCTCCAACCACCCCCTCCTTCCCTCCTTCTACCCTCCAACCCTCCTTCCCACCCCCACCTTCTTACCCCCTCCTTCCACTCTCCTTCTCATTCCCACCCCCTCCCAACCCCTCCTTCCTTCCACCCACCCCCTCCTTCCCCTCCTTCTACCCTCCTCCCCCCCCTTCCCCCCCTCCCTCCCCCCTACTAAGAACCTGGACGCGCCACCAGACAGACAATGGCCTCAAGACAATTTTTCTTCCTTGAAGGGATTATGCGCGGAACGGTCCCCAGGCGATGGTGGGGGGTGGGGGTGGAAGGGGGAGGTGGACTATGGGGGGAGAAGGGGGCTATGGGGGAAGAGGGGGGCTATGGGGGGAGAGGGAGACTATGGGGGGAGAGGGGGACTATGGGGGAGAGGGGGGGCTATGAGGGGGAGAGGGAGACTATGGGGGAGAGGGGGGCTATGGGGGAGAGGGGAACCTTCATATTCTCCCTCTCTACTCCTTCCTCTCTCCCTCTTCCTCCCGTCAATCTCTGCCTCTCTCTCTCTCCCTCCTATCCCCTCTCTATCTCTCCCGCTCTCCTTTCTGCCTGCTCTATTCCACTCACTCTTTCCCTCACGTCCATCTTTGCCTTTTTCTCTTTCCCTCTCATTCTCTCTCTGTCTCTCCCTCTCTCCTCCTTTCTGCCCTTTCTATTCCTTTCCCTCTATCCCTCACATCCGTCTTTGTCACCTCTCTTTCTCTCTCTCCCCATCCCCCTTCTACCTCTTCCTTTCTCCATTTTGGCCCCCCTATTCCTATCCCTCTTCCTCATGTCCATCTTTAGCGCTCTCGCTCTCCTCCCATCCCCTCTCTATCTCTCCGTCTCTCCTCCTTTCTACCCCCTCTATTCCTCTCCCTCTCTCCCTCGCATCCCCTCTCTACCTCTCCCTCTCTCCCTTACATCCGTCTTTGTCTCTCTCTTTCTCTCTCTCCCATCCCCTCTCTACCTCTCCCTCTCTCCCTCCCATCCCCTCTCTACCTCTCCCTCCCTCGCTTACATCCGTCTTTGTCTCTCGCATTCTCTCTTTCGCATCCCCTCTCTACCTCTCCCTCTCTTCCTTCCTTCTTTCATTATTTCCATAATTTTATCGGGGCACACGACCAAAAAGAGATTATCTGAGAGGTGATGAAGTTATAAATAATTAAAAAAAACTATAAATAACCCAAAAACAAACGGAAGTCTACCAACAAAAAATAAAAAATAAAATGAAATAGAAAGTAAAGAATAAAAAAGGGTAAATGAGTAATCCAAGTCGCATTAATGTAAATATAAAAATAAAAAACGAAACTGGAAACCAAAAATAAATATATATAAATAAACCTAAAAAAAAAATCGAAAAAAGATTAATAAACGAACATTCAAGAAGTAGAAATAAAATTCATGAACAAGACTCCAAGAAGAAAGAGAGAGACGGAAAAAAATAGTAATAATAATAATAATAACAAGAAATGCATGCAAAAAAAATGAGTGCAAGTAAAAGCCAACATTGAAAAAGAAGAGGAAGGAAATCCGTGAACAATCCCCCCCCCCAAAAAAAAAAAAAAATATATATATATATATAAATATATATATATATATATATATATATATATATATATATATATATATATATAAACAATAACCCAATCAAAAATAATAACAAGCATAAAAAACAATAACAACCAAAAAAGAAAGAAAAAAAAGAAAAAAGAAAAACATCCCAACCAAAAAAAAGAAAGAAAGAAAACAAAAACAATATCCCAACCAAACACGAAAGAAAGAAAAACAAAAACAAACAATAATAATCCAAAAAAAAGTTACAAAAAGCGTGTTTTTTTCCGCCTCGACTCCGCAGGCCAATCGCGATCGACACCCAGGCAGACACGCTGAGTGGAAAGTGTTTTTGATTTCGAATCTCCCTAAATCCCCTGTCCCCGCCCCCCTCCCCCCGCCCCCTCCCTTTCCCCAACCCTTTACGGTCCCTGTCTACCCCTACCCACCCCTTTCTTCACTTTTCCATTCTATTTTTTTTTTTTTTTTTTTACTTCCTTTCACTTCTTTTTCTTCTCTCTTGTCATTTCTTTCTTATACCCCCCCTCTCTTCACTTTTCCATTCTATTTTTTTTTTTTTTTACTTTTCTTCCTTTTACTTCTTTTTCTTTCTCTCTTGTCATTTCTTTCTTATTCTATGTTTTCTTGTTTATTCTACTTCTTCCTTTCTGTCTCAATACACTCTGGCTACTACTTTCTTTTTCCTCCTATTTACTCTACTCTTTTCCCTCTCCCCCCCCATCCCCACTCCCCTCCTCCCTTCCCCCATCCCCCTCAACCCTTCCTACTCTCCTACCCCCACCCCCACCCCCGTCCTGCCAGCTAATGCCAAAGTGCACTAACACAGATCTTCTTACCTGTCCTGAATTTTTCATCACCACTGTCAACACCATCGCTTTTACCCTCCCCCCACCCCTTCCCTCTCTCTCCCTCTCCCTCCTTCCCTCTCCCCTTCCCTCTCCTCTCTAACCTCCCTCCCCCTCCATCTCTTCCCTCCCGCCCTCCTGCTCCCCCTTCCCTCTCCCTTCCCCCTTCCCTCTAACCTACCTCCCCCTTCTCTCCCTCTCCCTACCTTTCTTTCCCTCCCTCCCTCTTCTCTCCCTCCTCCTCCCCCCTTTCCTCTACCCTCCCTCCCTTCCCCCTCTTCCTATACAATCCCCCCACCCCTTCCCCCCATCCGTTGTCTCTCCATTTCATTTATCTTTATCATTACTTTTGTTTTGTTTTTGTTTTTTCACTGCAGTTGTTTGTTTGTTTGTTTGTTTCTTTTCTTTCTTTCTTCTGCCTTCTCTTCGTGTTCACCTTCCTTATTCTATTAAGACTAATCATGAAAAAAATAAATAACTGAATTAAGCCTCTTTTTCCTTCTTAAGATCTAAATTTAGCTATTGATACATAATCCACTGTTTTTCTTTATTCTAAATTCTCCTCCTACTTTTTCTCTCCCTCCTTCCACCTTCTCTTCCACCCCCATTTCCTTCTGTCTGTCTTGCGGAAGCCAGTGAAGCCACGTCAAAAGAAGAAGAAAAGGAAGAAAACAAGGAGGAGGAGGAGGAGGAACAGGCGGGGGGAGGAGGAGAAGGAGGAGGAGCAGGAGGAGGAGCAGGAGGAGGAGGAGGAGGAGGAGGAGGAGGAGGAGGAGGAGGAGGAGAAGGAGAAGGAGAAGGAGAAGGAGAAGACGAAGGAGAAGGAGAAGAAGAAGAAGAAGAAGCAAAAGAAGAAGAAGAAGAAGAAAAGAAGAGGGGGAAGAAAAAATAAGAATCAAAAGAAAAAAGAAAAGAAGAAGAAAACAAGAAAGAAAAAGAAGAAGAAGAAGAAGACGAAAGCGACCACAAGTCACAAGTTGAATCGTAATTTATCGTCTCGTTTCATCTCGTCTCGTATTGTGCTGTATTTCATTGTATCGTTCCTTGGCACATGTATCTTCTCATACATCGCATCGTGGCTTAGTGTATCGCGTCACACGTCTTCTATTTTCCCTCTCCTCTTCCTCTTATTCTCATTTTTTTCCTCCTTTTATTCTTCTATTCTTCCTCTTATTCTCTTTTTCTTCCTCTTATTCTCCTTTCTTCCTCTTATTCTCCTTTTCTTCTTCCGCCTATTCTTTTTCTATTTTTCCTTTCTTCTTCCTCTTATACTCTTCTTCCTCTTACCATATTCTCCTTCTCTCTGTCTTATTCTCCTCTTCCTTTTATTCTCCTCCTCTTTCTCCTATTCTAATTTTCCTCTCTTCTTCCTCTTCCTCTTACCATATTCTCCTTCTCTTTTTCCTCCTATTATCCTCCATCTCTTCCTCCTATTCTCCTTCTCTTCTTACTCACCAATCCCTTTTCTCCTTATGCTTCCCCTCTTCCTCCAAACTTTTTCTCCTTTCCTTATATTGTATTTATTGCATTGTATCTCATTCTACTGTATTCTGCGAGTCATCTCTTTGTATTGCATTATAATGTGTCGTCTCACTTCAAGTCATCCCAGATCGCAGCCAGATGTGTCGTCCCGTGTCATGTCATGTCAGAGAGTGACGTGAGGTGTCGTTCTTTTCGTGTATCCGCGTCGTGCCGTGTCGTGTCGTGTCGTGTCATGTGTCACGTTGTGTCATGTCGCGTCGCGTTGTGCCAGATCTCGCCATCCCATACCGCACCGTGTTTTACTGCGCCGTGCCATACCATGCCGTGTTATCGCCGTGCTATAACGTACCGTGTTTTGCCGTGCCGTGTCATATCGTGCTCTGCCATAATGTGCCGTGTTTCGCCGTGCTGTGCCGTACCGTGCCGTCCCATACTATGCCGTGTTTCGCCGTGCCACACCGTATCTTTCCTGCAGAAGGCCCAGAAAGCCTCCCCGCGCGAGGCCCGAACAGCGGCCCGTCGGGAGGGCGGTTCGGCGGCGCCGCTCGTCCCTCCGGCCGCGCGCGCTCGCCAGACACGGGCAGCCTGCAGAGTGCGGGTTGTTCCTCCTCTTCCTTCTCATCCTCTTCTTCCTTTTACT
>NC_091549.1:5655650-5658150 GCF_042767895.1 Penaeus vannamei
AACGTCAGTGAAGATTTTAAATGATACACATTTAAATTAATATAATTTATAATATAATATATCACAAACAGACACACACACGCATACATGAACACAAACACGCACACACACACACACATACGCATACACGCGCGTACAAACACATACACACACACACACACACACACACACACACACACACACACACATACACACACATACACACACACACACACACACACACACACACACACACACACACACACACACATACATATGCATCAGAATTTAGGAGTGAGCCGCAGAATCGCCCATGGAAGGCAGGCTCCTCCCTACCCCCCCTCCATCTCCCTCGCCCCCTCCCTCCCCTTCACCCTCTCCCCCTCCTTCTCCTAGTTCCTTTTTCCCCTCCCTCCCCTTCACCCTCATCCACTCCCCCTCCCTCCCCTCCTCCCTCCCTCCCCTTCCCCTCCTCCCCCTCCCTCCCCTTCACCCTCATCCACTCCCCTCCCTTGCCCCCTCCCTCCCTTCAACCTCCCCTCCTCTCCTTCTTCCTCTTCCCCTCCCTCCCCTTCACCCTCTGCCCCTCCCTCTCCTTCCCCTCCCTCCCCTTCACCCTCATCCACTCCCCCTCCCTTGCCCCCTCCCTCCCCTTCAACCTCCCCCTCCCTCTCCTTCTTCCTCTTCCCCTCCCTCCCCTTCACCCCCTCCCTCGCCGCCGCCGCCGCCGCCGCAGCGCCGCTCACTCGAGACGGCTCGGGTTGGGTGCCGCTCCTCCCACGGGCGCTGAGGCTGCGTCGCAATAGCGGGGCCAGAGCCAGTGCCAGTGCCAGCGCCAGCAAAGTGCCATCGCCAGACGTGTCGACGGAGACGAGAGATCAATCAGGATTGGTGACATCATGTTCTGTTGTGGTGCAGGTGGCGGGCGCTGCGGTGAGAGGGGGGGGGGGCAGGGCAGGAGGAGAAGGAGGAGGAGGAGGAGGAAAAAGAAGAAAAGGAGAAGGAGGGGGAGGAGGAAAAAGAAGAGGAGAAGGAAGAGGAGGAGGAAAAAGAAGAAGAGGAGGAGGAGGTGGAAAAAGAAGAAGAGAAGGAGGAGGACGAGTTCGAGGAATAGGAGGACGAGGATGAGGATGAGGATAAGGAATAGGAGGAGAAGGAGGAGGAGGATGAAGAGAACGAAAAGGAGGAGATTATGGAAAATGAAAGTGACGAAACACAATTTGACGATAAAAGGGGAGAAGAGAGAGAGAGAGATAGAAGAGAAAGAGGTATAGTGTAACATGTCTAAAAACAATACACGGAGAAAGAAAGACGAAACAAACCAAATAATAAAAAAATACACCAAAAACTATAACCTCCCCCCTCCCCCCTCCTCCCAGCCAAAAAAAGACAGAACCCAAACTATAAAAAAAAATAATAAACCATAACCCGAAAAGAACGAAGGTCACAGAAACAACCGTAATAAAGGAAGAGAAAGAGAGGAAAAACAAGAAGAAAGGTCGAGACATAAGTGTCTACATACAAACTTACCTCCCGAGCCACACTTGCTTACGAAACACCTGATACACACACACCTGGGGAGAGAGAGAGAAAAAAAATATTATCGTTAGTCTCTTGGTATTAATAAAACTTCAATCCTGCGATATATCATTCTGTACGATAACGAATACACAGAGCTAATTAAAAAAAAAAAAGAAGAAGAAATAATATCACGAATAATGATGACGAAAAAGAATAGAATAAAAAGGAAAAAAAAGAAAAAGAATGCACCTGAATTTTCAGAACAACCAACAACAGGAATACGATCAACATCCCCCCGCCCCCCCCCAAAAAAAAAGCAACAAAAGTAAAAAAACAACAAAACCCAAAGCCACAGCAGCAGCAGCCATTGCAACAGCAGAGGCAACTGCAGCAACAAAAGCAACAACCGACCTTCGCAGACACAGCTCCTCTCGTCCATAACAAGTAAACGACCCTTGCTCTATGAGTGAATAAAAACTACCAATTGCACCCACAGCAGATCTAGTGGGGAGAGAAAGAGAGAAAGGGGAGCAAAGGGGAGAAAGGGGAGGGGGAGAGGGGACTGGGGAGAGGAGAGGGGGAATGGGAGAGAAGAGGGGAGAAAGGGGAAGGGCAGAAGAGAAAGGGGAGGAGCAGATGGGGGAAGGGGAGAAGAGAGAGGGAAGGGGAAAGGGTAAGGAGAGAGAAGAGAGAATGGGAGAGGGTAAGAGGAGAGAGGAGAGAGAATGGGAGATAGGAGAGAGGAGGGGACAAGGGGCAAGGGGACAAGGGGAGGAGAGGGGAAGTCTATGCTGGTACTGGGAACTGCTCTACATACGGACACAAGAGCTGAAACCCCTCCTCACCCTTCACGTCCCCTTCCCCTCTCCCCTCCTCCCCTCCTTCCCCCTCCCCTCCTCCCCTCCTTCCCCTCCTTCCCCCTCCCCTTGTCCTCTCTCCCTCCTCCTCTGAGATATTGCTGCCCCTTGTTGAGTGATCTTCATGATGCTGGTACGTTTGT
>NC_091549.1:5665650-5668150 GCF_042767895.1 Penaeus vannamei
AAACACACACAAACACACACACACACACTTCCTCTTGCTCCCTGTAGGTCAATGAAGAGCCTTGCAAAGTAATCCCATCTTTCTCTTTTTGTGCCGCGATTTTTGTTCCACTCATTACTAAAGCAGCAAGTTTTTTTGTTTTTGTTTTTTTCTAAATCCTTAGAGAAACTTCATATGTTATCATAGAATACCTCCATCATAATCGCTTGACAGGCGCACTAACAGGATGAAACAAAAATCAAAGCGTAAATACCGTGTTTATAGAGATTACATCCCCGTCAAAAAAAAAAAAACTCTAATCTCTAAAGGCGAACAAGTCATTCCGACAACCGAAGCCAGACAGACGATGCGATCCTCGAGCCACCGAATCGGACGCCGCCTCGCCGGGGGACGACCGCGCGACTCGAACTGCATAGCGTGACGGTCGAGCTCGCTTGTCCCGACGCCTCCGTGTGGCACTGGCCTCGGCTGTCCGTGAAGAGGGGGGGAGGAGGGAAGGGGGGGGGGTGGAAGAGGGAGGAAGTGAAAGGAGAGTAAGAGGAAGTGAGGACAAGAGGGAAATCAGAAACGAGGGGAGGAGAGAGAGAGAGAGAGAGAGAGAGAGAGAGAGAGAGAGAGAGAGAGAGAGAGAGAGAGAGAGAGAGAGAGAGAGAGAGAGAGAGAGAGAGAGAGAGAAAGAGAGAGAGAGCGAAATAAAGCGAGAAACAAAAGAGACAAACAAAAAGAAAGACATAAAACATATAGATAAAACAGACACCGACAAACCATGCCCAAAAAATGAATGGGAAGGGAGGGGAGGGGAGGGGACAGGCACAGGGAAGGAGGGAGGGTAAGAGTAGAGAGAAGAGGAGGGGGGGTGGGGACAGAGGCGGAGGGGGAGGGAGATGGGACAGAAGAGGAGGAGGGGATACGGGACAGAAGAGGATTGGGAGGAGATGGGACAGAAGGGGAGGGGGAGAGGACGGGACAGAAGAGGAGGGGGAGGAGATGGGACAGAAGAGGAGGGGAAGGGGGGACAGGACAGGAGGGGAGGGGGAGGGTACGGGACAGAAGAGGAGGGGGAGGAGACAAAACAGAAGAGGAGGGGGGATACGGGACAGAACAGGAGGAGGAGGGGGGATGAGACAGAAGGGGAGGGAAGGAGACAGGACAGAATGGGAGGGGAGGAACGAGAGGGGGCAGGGTAAGCATACGCCCTGTCTCTGCCGCGTAAATGACAGCTCATCCAGCAACTCATGAAAATAACAAACATGTGCTGCTTTATAGTCTGACATCACAACAGCATTATACAATTAAATCTGGTTTTAGCGAACATTGAAACTTTTAATGCTCTTACACACCGAGAGAGAGAAAAAAAAGGTAGAAAAAAAAATCACAAAAAATAAAATTAATAACGCGTAGGTAAAGGTGATTGTCTACGTATATATGAATGTATGGATAAAATCAACGCATAAAAGGAAACAAAAGAAAAACGAATAAAATAACGAGAGTAAACAATAGCAAGAAAAGAAAAACAAAAACAGAAGCCCCAATAAGACCAATTGCAACACTACCGCCACCAGCCTCCCCCTCCCCCTCCCCCCCACCCCATCTCCACCCTTCTCCCCACCACACCCTTACTCCTCCCCTCCCACTTCCCCTTCCCCACCACCACCAGACCGTCACCCTTCTCCCACTCCCGCACCACACCCTCCTCCATCACCCCCCCACCCCCCACCGTCGCGATCTCCATCATGGCGCCCCGACACACTGGAGACGTGTGAGGAAGACATAGCTCTCGGGGGACCCCCAGGGAAGGGGGGAGAGGGAGGGAGGATAGGAGGGAGAGGAAGGGAGGAACAGAGGGAGAGGGAGAGAGGATAGGAGGGAGAGGGAGGAACGGAGGAAGAGGGAGAGAGAGAGAAAAATGGAAAGAGAGGAAGCCATAGCCCTTAGGAGACCCCAGGGAGGGAGGGAGAGAGGAAAGGAGGAAGGAAAGGAAAGGAGAGAGAGAGAGAGAGAGAGAGAGAGAATCAGAGAGATAATCAGAGAGATAGAGAGACCGAGAGAAAGAGAGAATCAGAAAGAGAATCAGAGAGATAGAGAGAGACAGACAGACAAACAGAGAGAAAAGACAGGAAAAGAGACACAGCGTAGCATATTTCCCCCAAACACCTAGCGACAATTTATTTTCTACCGGGATTCAACAGCAGATGGCAAGAGAAAAGGAAGGAAGGAGGAAGAGAAAGAGAGCGAGGAGGGGAGGAGGGGAGGAAGGAGGAGGAGGAGGAGGAGGGGAGGAGGGATGGGTGGGGAAGAGGGAGTAGGAGGAAGAGGAGGAGGAGGGAGGAGGAGGGGGAGGAGGAGGAGGAGGAGGAGGAGGAGGAGGGGGGAGGAGGAGGAGGAGGAGGAGGAGGAGGAGGAGGAGGAGGAGGAGGAGGGAGGGAGGGAGGAAGCACAGGAGGGATGGGTGGGGAAGAGGAGGAGGAGGAGAAGGGGAAGGATGAGGGAGGGAGAGAGG
>NC_091549.1:5678150-5681954 GCF_042767895.1 Penaeus vannamei
AAAAGCGAGAAAGAGAGAAAGTAATAACGAGAGAAATTAAGAAAGAGAAAGAAAAAGAAAAGCGAGAAATAGAGAAAGTAATAACGAGATAAATTAAGAGAGAGTGAATTACAGAGAGAAACACAAAGAAAAACTAAAGATAGAAATAGAGAAAGTAATGAGAGAAATCAAGAGAGAGTGAATTATAGAGAGAGAAACAGAAAGAAAAAGAAAAGCGAGAAATAGAGAAAGTAATAACGAGATAAATTAAGAGAGAGTGAATTACAGAGAGAAACACAAAGAAAAAGAAAAGCGAGAAAGAGAGAAAGTAATAACGAGAGAAATAAAGCGAGAAATAAGAGCAAGTGACGCGCCACCGCCCACCGCATTCCCTCACAGCGCCAGCGACATGAAACGTGCCATAAAACCCAGGTACTGCGACCGCCGTCCATCGGCCGCTATAGCCAGCATAAACACCGACTCCCCCCCCCCCCACCCCCTCCTCTTCCCCTCTCTCCCTGCCCACCTCCTTCCCTCCTTCCCCTCATCGCTTCCTCCTTCATTCCTTTCTCCCTCCCTCCCTCCCTCATTCCTTTCTCCCACCCTCCTCCTCGCTCCTCCTCCTCCACCCCCCTCGCCCCCTCTCCCTCATTCCTTTCTCCTCCCCCTCGCTCCTCCCTCCTCCTTTCTCCCCCTCCCTCCCTCCATCCCCCCCTCACTCCCTCCATCCCCCCTCCTTCCTCCCTCCTCTTAGCTCTCAGTATTGCCATAAAAACGAAAGATCTTCCTCATTTCAATACCGACATCCGCCACGCGACCGTCTCTGGCACTCTGGCACTCTGGCACTCGCTCAGGACGGACTTCCTGCAGGCCACGTCATGGCACTTGGAGTCATCTGCGTGGGCATGTGTGGGAGAGAGGGATGTGTGTGTGTGTGTGTGTGTGTGTGTGTGTGTGTGTGTGTGTGTGTGTGTGTGTGTGTGTGTGTGTGTGTGTGTGTGTGTGTGTGTGTGTGTGTGTGTGTGTGTGTGTGTGTGTGTGTGTGTGTGTGTGTGTGTGTGTGTGTGTGTGTGTGTGTGTGTGAGTGTGAGTGTGTGTGTGTGTGTGTGAGTGTGTGTGTGTGTGTGTGTGTGTGTGTGTGTGTGTGTGAGTGTGAGTGTGAGTGTGTGTGTGTGTGTGTGTGTGTGTGTGTGTGTGTGTGTGTGTGAGTGTGAGTGTGTGTGTGTGTGTGCGTGTGTGTGGGTGTGTGTGTGAGTGAGTGTGTGTGTGCGTGTGTGTGTGTGTGTGTGTGTGTGTGTGTGTGTGTGTGTGTGTGTGTGTGTGTGTGTGTGTGTGTGTTTGTGTGTGTGTGCCTGTGCGTGCGTGCGTGTGCGTGCGTGCGTGTGCGTGTGTGTGTATGCGTGTGCGTGCATGTGCGTGCGTTCTTGCGTGCGTGCGTGTATGCGTGTACGTGTACATCTTCGTGTGTGCGTGCATTTCCCCGCCCCCTCCTCGACCCCCTCCCCTCCCCTCTCTCCTGACAGCCGACCTGCCCTTGTTTCATTCTTCGAAATATCTTCATTCCCCTTCGAGCACTTCCACAGATAGGCTCTATCCCTTTCGTCTTCGCTGTCCGCGTCTTCTATCTCTTCTTCTTCTTCTTCTCTTCATTCTCCTGGACCTGTTAGACGCGACGGAGGCAACGGGGAAGCAATTTGAAAACGGGGACGGGTTAGGTCCTCTATCCTTCGTCTTCTACTCTCTCTCTATTCCTCTCTCTCTCTCTCTCTCTCTCTCTCTCTCTCTCTCTCTCACTCTCTCTCTCTCTCTCTCTCTCTCTCTCTCTCTCTCTCTATCGCTATCGCTATCGCTATCGCTATCGCTATCGCTCTCGCTATCGCTCTCGCTCTCGCTCTCTCTCGCTCTTTCTCTCTCTCTCTCTCGTCCATTTCATCTCTCTACTCCTCCTTCTTTCTGCGTTTCTCTCTTCTCCTTTCATTCCTTCTCACTCGCTTTTTTAAGCCTACCCCTTTTCCCTTTCCCGCCTTCTTCTCCACTTCCTTTCCTTACATTTCCTCCCTTCCTCTCTTCTCCCCTTCTTTCCCCTTTCCTGAATTTCCTTTCCTCTATTTCTTCTATTTCCTTTCTCCCTTCTTTCTCTCGTATCACTATTATTCCTTTTACTTTCACATTCTTCTCCTACCTTAGTTTCCGTTCTTCTCTCCTCTCCTATTCCTTCCTTCTTACCTTCCCTCCCTCCTGTCTCTCCTTCTTTATTCCTTTCCCTTTCTTCCAACAATGTAGCTCCCGTCTCCCCTCTCCTCCCAATCCTCTCTCCCACTCTCCCCTCTCCACAGAATCCTCTCCTCAACTCTCCCCTTCCTTTCCTCTCCTCCCAATCCTTCCCTCCACTCCCCCACTCCCCTACTCTCCCTTCCTTCCCCTCTCTCCTCCTAATCCTTCCCACACTCCCCTCCTTCCCCTCCCCTATCTCCCCTCTCCTCCCAATCCCCTCCCCATCTCCCCACCCCACCCCTCTCTCCTCCTAATCCTCCCTTCCCCCCACTCTCCTCTCCTCCCAACCCTCCCCCCACCCCCCTCCCCTCCTTACCCCCCTCTCCCCTCCTTCCCCTCCCCGCCCCCCCTCTCCTCTCTCATCTAGTTGAGATCAATGTGTCGGCCAGACCTTTATATGCATGAATAATTCACGTATTGCAAACTAAAACAGAAAAAAAACACCCAAAAAATGAAAAAAAAAAAAATGAAAAACTCAAAAAATAAATCTTAAAAAATAAATCTTCAATATCCTTCAAACGAGAATCCTTTCTACTTTACTTTTCAAAGCTCGCTAACAAAGGATACATCAAACGAGAGAGCGAAGACGGAACAGCGTACGAGACACAAAGAAAAAAGAAACGAAAAATGAAAGAAAGAAAAAAAGAGAAAGAGAGAGAGAAAAAAAGTAGAATAAATAAAAGAGAAGGATATTTTTTTTCTTTTTTAACCGAAGATCAAGGAAAATTCGGCGAACGCAAGGAACAAGGAATATGTAAAGAAGTTAACAAATAAATGAACAAGAAAATACAGGAATAAACAAATGTACAATTAGGTTGCAAAGAGAATCGTGGCAGCAAGAGTGATGATGGGAGTGGAGGTGATGGTGATGATAATGATGGTGATGGTGATAAAAATGATGGAGGTTATGGTGATGATATTGATGGTGATGATGGTGATGGTGAATATGATGATGGCGGATATAACGATGATGAAGATGATGATAGTGGGGGTGGTGATGGTGATAACGATAATGATGATGATGATGATAATGATGGTGGTGATGACGATGATGATGATGGTAGTGGAGGTGATGGTGATGATAATGATGGTGGTGGTGGTGACGATATTGATGGTGATGATGATGGTGGTGATGAATACGATGATGGCGGTTATAATGGTGATGAAGATGATGTAGTCCAGGTGGTGATGGTGATAATGATAATGATGATGGTGGTGGTGGTGATGATGATGATGGTTGTAGTGGAGGTGGTGATGATAATGATGGTGATGGTGGTGACGATATTGATGGTGATGATGATGGCGGTTATAATGGTGATGAAGATGATGTAGTCCAGGTGGTGATGGTGATAATGATAATGATGATGGTGATGATGATGGTGGTGGTGGTGACGATGATGATGGTTGTAGTGGAGGTGGTGATGATGATAATGATGGTGGTGGCGGTGGTGATAATGGCGATGGAATGATGGTGGTGATGATTAAGATGATGATGATGCTGGTGGTGGTGATGATAATGATGATAATGCTGGTAGTGATGAAGGTAAGAAA
>NC_091549.1:5682454-5687454 GCF_042767895.1 Penaeus vannamei
TAAAAACAACAAAATAATACTGATAATAATAATACTAATAATTATCATTATCACTATTATTATCACTATTTTCATTATGACAGTAATAATAATAACAAAAAATAATAAAAATAACAGTAATAACAATAATAATGATAAAGATAACAGTAATAGATATAGTAATAGTAATACCGAAACTAAGAATAATAAGAATAACATTAATAATGAAAACAATCCTAGTAGTAATAACAACAGTAGCGATATCAAAAACACAATCAACATTATTAAAACAACTACAAAATGAGCAAATAAAATGTAATAACATAAACAAAAACTAAAAAAATCAGCAATAAATGAAACAGACAACAACAGCAACAACAACAACAACAACAACAACAGCAACAACAACAACAACAACAACAACAACAACAGCAACAACAACAACAACAGCAGCAACAACAACAACAACAACAACAGCAACAACAACAACAACAACAACACGAACGGAGCTAAACTTTCCCGTGTTTGCTCCACGCTCCGAGCAAACGCACACGGGACGCACAAGCAAACAAACACAAAACAAACAAACAAACAAAGATATGAGATCGTTTTGCCAGATTTTTCCCCTTTTGAAAAATAAGATTACTGAATTCCGAGGCACAATTCTTGAAAATAGAGAAGTAGTCGTAGAGAAGGAGACTTTATTGTTAAGTTATTCAAGTTATTCAAGTTAAGTTGTTAAGTTATTCAAGTTAGGTTAAGTTATTCAAATTAATTTGTTAAGTTAAGTTATTCAAGTTAAGTTATTCAAGTTAAGATGTTAAGTTAAGTTCAAGTTAAGTTAAGTTATTCAAGTTGAGTTGTTAAGTAAAGTTCAATTTAAGTTATTCAAGTTGAGTTGTTCAAGTTAAGTTATTCAAGTTAAGTTGTTAAGTTAAGTTATTCAAATTAAGTTAAGTTATTCAAGTTAAGTTGTTAAGTAAAGTTCAATTTAAGTTATTCAAGTTGAGTTGTTCAAGTTAAGTTATTCAAGTTAAGTTGTTAAGTTAAGTTCCAGTTAAGTTATTCAAGTTAAGTTCAGTTATTCAAGTTAAGTTGTTAAGTTAAGTTCAGTTATTCAAGTTATTACTATTTCTCATTCAAGTCCATGATCGAAGTATGAGTGTGTGAGTGTTTGCGTTCGGATGTGTAGGCGTATGAGAGGATGTTGGTTCTTATGGCTCTGTCTCTGTGTGTGGGTGTGTGTGCGTGTGTGCGTGTGTGGGGTGGAGGGAGGGAGAGAGGGGAAGGATAAAGAGGGAGAGATAAAGAGAAAGAAAGAAAGAAAGAGAGAGAGAGAGAGAGAGAGAGAGAGAGAGAGAGAGAGAGAGAGAGAGAGAGAGAGAGAGAGAGAGAGAGAGAGAATGTGTGTGTGAGAGAGAGAGAGAGTGAGAAAGAGGGAGAGAAAGAAAGAAAGAAAGAGAGGGAGAGAGGGAGAGAGGGAGAAAGAGAAAGAGGGAGAGAGAGAGAGAGAGAGAGAGAGACAGAGACAGAGAGAGACAAAGAGATAGAGAGCGAGAGAAAGAGAGAGAGACAGAGAGAGGGAGAAACAGAGACAGAGAGAGGGAGAAACAGAGACAGAGAGAGAAAGACAAAGACAGAGAAAGACAGAGACATATAGAGCAAGCGAGCGAAAAGAAAAAGAAACAAAGAAAGAGAAAGAGTGGGAAAGAGAGCCACCCATCCCCCCACTCCATCAACCCACCCATCTCATCCCCCCACCCACCCATCCCCCACCCACTCCATCCCCCCCCACCCATCCATCCACCCACCCCCTATCCACCCACCCACCCACACCCACACTCACACCCTCCCTCCGCCTCCATGCCATTCAACCAAGAGCAAATAATCCGCGACAGCTATTTAACCATCATCTTTTTTTTCTTTTTCTTCTTCTCCTCTTTGCATAATTGGCCATGAAGACATCCTCTGCAAAATCTGACTGCAAAATCTGACTGCAAAATCTGACTGCAAAATCTGACGAAAATGCATTCTCTTTTCCGCCGGCGCGAGTGTTTAGTTGCCCGGCTCCTCAATGGGGGGCAGTTTATGTCGTTTTAATTGTCCGATGTAATATGAACAAGAAAAAAGGATGATGGTGATGATGATGATGATAACAATAGGGATGGTGATGATGATGATGATGATGATGATGATGATGATGATGATGATGACAATAGGGATGATGATGATGATGATGATGGTGATGGTGATGATGATGATGATGATGATGATAATAATAACAATAAAAAAATACAATAATGATAATAATAATAACAACAACAATAACAATAATGACAATAATAGTGATGATAATAATAATAACAACAAGACTGTTAATAATATCAATAATAATAATAATAATTAATAATAATAAAAACAACAACAATAATAGCAACAACAACATTGATGTTAATAATAAAAACAATGACAACAATATAAATAACAACAGTAATAATAACAAAAATTATAATAAGACAAAAAATAAAAGCACTAACTACAGAATCATACATAAACATATACAAAATTAAAACAATTACCTTTAAAAATATATAAAAATAACAACACAACGCCATCTTTTCTAAATATAGATATAATCCGTCCAAATAAATGAGGTATAAGAATTAAAAAAGAAAGAGGTGAGAGGGAGATAATGAAAAAAAAGAAGATAAAATGGGAGAGGGAGAAAAAGAAGGAAAGGAAAAAGAACTTAAAACGAATGACAAGTAGAAAAAAGTAAAGATAAAATGGAAGAGAAGGAGAAAAAGAAAGGAAAAAGAAGATAAAATGGAAGAGAGGGAGAAAAAGAAAGAAAAGACGAGAAGATAAAATAGAAGAGAAGAAAAAAAGAAAAAAATGGATGAGAGGGAAAAAAGAAAGAAAACACGAGAACATAAAGTAAAAGAGAAGAAAAAAATGGATAAGAGGGAGAAAAAGAAAGAAAAAGGGAGAAGATGAAATAGAAGAGAAGAAAAAAAAAATGGAAGAGAGGGAGAAAAAGAGACAAAAAAAGGGCGAAGATGAATTAGGAGAGAAGAACAAAAAGCTAAAACGGAAGAGGAAAAAAAATAAAACGGATGAGAAGAGAAAAAAAAATAAATAAATAAAAGAGAAAATATGAAACAGAAAAAAATATGAAGCACCAAACAATATGCTTTCACAGGTACTGATTGCCCCTTAAATCAAATCACGGCTCCTGACACGTCCCCCCCCTCCCCCCCTTCCCCATTCCCCTCGACCCCCTCTCCCTCAATACAGTCCAGACCCCCCTCACCCCACCTCACCATGCTCTCCCACTCTACTCTCCTATTATCTGACTCTCTTCTTCTCTCTCCTCCTTCTTCTCCCTTTCCTTGCCTCCCTCTACTCTCCTCCTTACTCTGCCTCCTCCCTTCTCCTACCCCCTCCCCTTCCCTTCCTTTCCCCCTCCTCTCTCCTCTTCCCTGCCTCTCCCCCTCTCAACTTCCTTCCCTTCCTCCCACCCCCTCCCCTGCCTCCCCCTCTCCCTTCCCTCTGCCTCCCTCTCGCCTCCCCCTCTCCCTCCTCTCCCCATCCCTCCCCTGCCTCTCCAACCCTCCACACCCCTCTCCAACCCCTCTCCCCTCCCCTCCCTCCTCGCCCCCCTCCCCTCCTCCCCTCCCACACACCCCCACCCCACCCGCCCGGTCTCCAATTCAATTTCAGCCGGGTTGTTTCACTCTCTCCTGCTATCATTTTAACGGCCATTTTTGTTCACACGGGGTAATACAATGCATCAGAACTGACCGCCGGTTAGTGCGTTTCCTCCGCGCGCGCCTGTCCACCGGCATCCGATATGAATATGCGTTTTTTTTTATTCATTATTATTATTTGAGGGGGGGGGGGAGGGATGTTTTTTCCTATGGGTCCTCTGTTTTCCGCGTTGCGAGCTATGCATGTGGATGTTCTTGGGTTTATCGATTGCAATGATGATGAAATATATGCTATTCGTCTAATTTGCAATAAACAAACACAATTATAGACAGACAAGCGTTTACGAGAACTCGCAAACACACAAAATGCGTGCAAATATATGCGCAAAAAAAGGAAAATACAGGTACAAGACCAGCACGATATATATAATAGCTCCTAATACACACACCCACAAAATAAAAGAAATAAACGCTAACATATCATACATATACCCTTTCCCCAACCACATACACATGTACACACATACACACACACAAATATACACATACACCCACATACACACATACACAAATACCACTCACCCCACCACACAAACACATACATCTCTCCCACATCCACATACACACCTACTTCTGCACACACTCAATCCTACACCCACATCACGCTCCCTCCTATACACCCCCCCCCCTCCATACACGCGTAACCCCCCTTTCCCCCCTTCCCCCTCCACACATGCACACACACACACACACACACACAAGCACACACACACACACACACACACGCACACACGTGCACACACACACATACATTGCTACTTATACATGCACACACACACACACCACACCACGCACTAACACACACACACACACACACACACACACACACACACACACGCTTTCACGGCACACGCACAGATGCACACACGCACTGCGCCAACACAGACACACGCACACACACACACACACACGCACACGCACACGCACACACAAACACACACGCACGCGCCAACACAGACACACACACGCACACACACACACACAGACACACACACACACACACACGCACGCACGCACGCACATTCACTCACGTACGAGCCCGGGTTTTGCTAATGGTCCTGAGCCAGGAAAGATCTCCATTTTGAGAAAAACAGAAACTTCCGACTTGGCCCAAAAAAAGGGGGGCCCGACCAGACGGCAACAGCAGACGGCAAATCCCTCCTTTTCAATTTCTTTTCGATTTTTCTTTTCTTTTCTTTGTCAACCATCGAAGAGGGCGAAATATTTCAAAATTCTGGGTTTCAAAAGTGA
>NC_091549.1:5707454-5714954 GCF_042767895.1 Penaeus vannamei
TATTCAGTGGCAGAACAAAGCCCGTTTTTTTTTTTTTTTTAGCCGCCATTAAATACATCCGAAGGGCACAATAAAAGCTAATCAAGCCGGGACGACCCTTGTCACGACTGCTGACCTGATTCCCCCCTTTTCCCCTCTTTTCTTCCCCTCTCTTCCCTCTCTCCCCTCGCTTTGTGCCCTCTCTTCCCTCTCTTCATGCCCACTTCCCCCTCGCTTTGTTCCCTCTCTTCCCTCTCTTCATGCCCCCTTTCCCCTCGCTTTGTGCCCTCTTCCCTCTCTCCACGCCCCCTTTCTTGCCTCTCTCCAAGCTCCTTTCACCTCGCTTTGTTCCCTCTTCCCTCTCTCCACGTCCCTCTCTTCCCTCTATTCACGCCCCTCTTTTCCCTCTCTCCATGCCCTTTCCCCTCGCTTTGTGCCCTCTCTTCCCTCTCTCTCCGCCCCCTCCCTTCCTTCTCTCCACGTCCCCTCTCTTCCTTTTATTCATGCCCCTTTCCCCTTGCTTTATGTCCTCTCTTCCCTCTCTCCACGTTTTATGCCTCCTCTCCTCATGCATTATGCCCTCTTTTCTCTCTTCATGCCCCATCTCTCCTCGCTTTATGCCTCCTGTCCCCTTCTCTCCATACATTTTCAACTCACTCCTCGGCTCCTTTCCCCTCTCCCAATGCTTCCCTGCGCCCACTCTCCCCTCTCACCACCACGCCTCCTCTCCCTCGCTTCCCACCTTTTCCCACTTTTCCTCTCCCACTATTTCTCTCTCTGTCTCACTCACTTTCTCCCTCTCTGTTTCTGTCTTTGTTTCTGCCCTCCCTCTCTCTCTCATTCTCTCTCTCTCTCTCTCTCTCTCTCTCTCTCTCTCTCTTCTCTCTCTCTCTCTTTCTCTTCTTAGAATGATATTTGCTTTCTTATTTTCATCTGCCTCTCCCCATCTCTCTATCCCTCTCCCCTCTTTCCCCCTTTCCGTTCACCCCTTGTTTCTCCCTCTCCCCTCTCTTCCCCTTTCCCTTCACCCTCTGCTTCTACCTCTCCCTTCTCTCCCCCTTTCCCTTCACCCTCTGCTTCTACCTCTCCCCTCTCTTCAATTTCCCCTTCACTCCTTGTTTCTCCCTCTCCCCTCTCTTCCCCTTTCCCTCTGCTTCTCCCTCTCCCACTTCCTCGCTCGCCCAAACACCCTTTGTAATTTTCTTCCCATTGTTGTAAATGAGAAAATTACGAGTAACCCCCACCCCTCATGCCCCTAACCATCCTTCACCCTTCGTCCTCCCCACTTCCCCCTCATTCCTCCACCTTTTCACCCTTCTATCTCGCCCTCCTTCTACACCCTTCTCCATCAGCTCCTCTTATTCGTCACTCTTTTTATTCTTCTCCTTTTTATCTCTCTCCCCTCCATTCCCACCCTTACCTTCCACCCCACCGCCTTCAAAATCAACCCCTTCCCACACTCCAATTTTTTTTTACCCACTAACCCTTTATTCCCTCTCTTCCCCACTCCGCCTTCAATATCACCCCCTTCCCCCCCCTCTCTAACTTTTCCACCCTGTTACCCTCTCCCATAACCCCCCCCCCCCCATTCCCTCCCTACCCCTCCACCCTCAGCTTTCAACATCAACCCTCCCTCCCCACCATCTCCCATCCACCCATTTTCCAGCCCTTACCCTCTCCCCCTTTCCCACCCATTACAATCTCCCCCTCCCCCCCTCTCCCCCCTCTCCCTCCCTGACAACAAAAGGGTTGAACAAACACAGTCAACCTCAGGCTCCTTTGTGGTCACGTGACGCCGAGGTGTCAAAACCCCCGTTAATTATACCAATAAACTTTCTATCAATGCTTGTCTCGTTCTTCAAAGGCCTATCTATTCTATTTTATTTCATCTCTTATTTATTTATTTTTCCTGTGGTCGTTTTCGGTTAAGCGACGACCACAGGACGACCAAATGGAACGACTTTTATTGTGTGTCGTTCTCTCTCGCTTCTCTTTTTCTTTCTATTTCTTATAATTTCTATAAAAGGTGCTAATTTTTACTATCCATTCTCATCTTCACTTTTTCTTTCTATTTCTTATAATTTCTATAAAAGGAGCTAATTCTTACTATTTATTCTCATCTTCTCTATTTCTTTCTATTTCTTATAATTTCTATAAAAGGTGCTAATTCTTACTATCCATTCTCATCTTCTCTTTTTCTTTCTATTTCTTATAATTTCTACAAAAGGTGCTAATTCTTACTATCCATTCTCATCTTCTCTATTTCTTATAATTTCTATAAAAGGTGCCAATTTTTACTATCCATTCTCATCTTCTCTTTTTCTTTCTATTTCTTATAATTTCTATAAAAGGTGCTAATTCTTACTATCCATTCTCATCTTCTCTTTTTCTTTCTATTTCTTATAATTTCTATAAAAGGTGCTAATTCTTACTATCCATTCTCATCTCTTTTTCTTTCTATTTCTTAATATTTTCGATAAAAAGTGCTAATTTTTACTATCCATTCTCAGCTTCTCTTTTTCTTTCTATTTCTTATAATTTCTACAAAAGGTGCTAATTCTTACTATCCATTCTCATCCTCACTACTCCCATTACTATTACTGCCACAGGCATAGTAGACTATTAATGCTTCTTATACAATTCTTATAATCTCTAAATCTAAAAAAACGATACAGGAAGATTTGCTTGGCTACGTATCTAACTATCAATCATTCATTCATTTATCTGTCTTCTCTCTCAGCGATGAGTACCGTCGTGAGTGAGTGTCATGAGGAACTTCTTTAAAATGATGAGTAAAGCAAAGGAGAGACAGGTTTCCTTCCAGCGTGACGGGGAAGAGAGAGAAAGAGAGGGGGGGGGAGAGGGAGAAGGAGAGGGAGAGGGAGAGGGAGGGAGGGAGGGAGAAGGAGGGAGAGAGAGGGGAGGGAGAGGGAGAGTATGTTACATAGAGGGAGAGAGACAGACAGAGATAGAGAAAGAGAGAGAGAGAGAGAGAGAGAGAGAGAGAGAGAGAGAGAGAGAGAGAGAGAGAGAGCGAGAGAGAGAATATACATATATATATATATATATATATATATATATATATATATATATATATATATATATATATATATATATATACAACAAAAACAAAAAAACAAATCAAACATATAAAAGAGTAGCGTAAAACAATAACAAAAAAAGAAAAGAAAAAGAAAAAGAAAAAAACACATACATAAAAGATAAAATGGGACAAAATCCGATAACATGCTGTTACCCCCGATTATCTCCCACGCGATAACATCCAACACACATTCTGTCTTTTATGCCTATCCCCCCCTCTTTTTCTTTTTCTTTTTTCCTTTTTTTCCCTTTTCTTTTCTTCACTTTTTTTTTTTTTTTTTTTTTTTTTTTTTTTAAGCCACGGCGGTTGTTCCTGACACGGGATCGCGGCCCCAAAACACGCCACTAATGAGGTGATAAAATCCACGTCAAAATCCCCTTTCCCCCTATCCCCTACCCCCCCCTCCTTATTCCCGCTTGGCCTACCCAACCCTCCCCCTCCCTCTCACTCTGTTTCCTCTCTCTCTCGCTCTCTCTCTCTTCCTCTCTTCCTCTCTCCTTTCTCATCTCTCTCCCTCCTCTCTCTCTCTCTCTCCTTCTCTCCTCCCTTCTTCCTCTCTCCCTCTCCCTCCCTCCCTCTCTCCTTCTCTCCCTCTCTCTCCCTTCTTCTATCTTCTCTCTCCTTCTCTTCCTCTCTCCTCTCCTTCCTTCCCTCTCTTCCTCTCCCTCCTTCCTTCTCTCCTTCTCTTCCTCCCTCCTTCTCTCCCTCTCTCCTTCTCTCCCTCTCTCCTTCTCTCCCCCTCTCTCTCCTCTCCCACTCTTCCTCTCTCTCTCTCTCTCTTTCTCTCTCCTTCTCTCCCCATACTCCTTACCTTTATATTTGTTTATATTCCTCATACCGACTGGAAGTGCCTCTGCATTCTCCGAAATTTCTTTCATTCCACAATTCACTTTCCTTTCCTTTTAACTTCTCTTGCTGTTATCCTCGTTATCATCTGTTCTTTTTCATCGTCATTTATCACTATTCTTGTTCATTCCTCTATTCGCAATGCTTATAAGCGATAGATAGATTTGTATTAGACGAGAGGCACCGTTAAAAAATACAATAATAATAACAACATAATTATTTTTCTTCATTATAATCATAATCACTACCTCACCATCTTACACCCTTCCTAACCCCCATCCCTTCCCTTACCCTCCCCTACTCCCACCCCTCTATTCCCTCTCCCTCCCCTACCCACGCCTCATTTCCCTCCCCCTTCCTACCCCCCTCATTTCCCTCCCCCTACCCCCTCATTCCCCTTCCCACCCCCTCATTTCCCCCCTCTCCCTACCCCCTCATTTCCTCCCCCTCCCCTCTACCCTCCCCTTTCCTCTTTTCCCCTACTTTTCCCTCTCCTTTCCCCCCCTCTTTTCCCCCCTCCCCTCTTTTCCCTCTCCTTCCCCTCCTTCAGCGCATCTTTTTACCACCCCCTTCCCCCCCCCCCCCTCCCCTCCCCTCACGTTCGAAATCAGGAGGCACAATATTTTCTCCCTCGTCGTCTCCTTGAAGAAAAGGTTCAAAATGTGTGAAGACAGATGAAAGAAAAAAATGATAAAAAAAACAGACCAAAAAAGACTGATAAAAAAGGTAGAGGATAATTCAAGCTTGGTTAAGCAGGTAAGGAAGCGAGAGGGATGGAAACAGAAAGAGAGAGAGAGAGAGAGAGAGAGAGAGAGAGAGAGAGAGAGAGAGAGAGAGAGAGAGAGAGAGAGAGAGAGAGAGAGAGAGAGAGAGAGAGAGATAACGCATAGAAATAGAGAGAGACAGGGAAAGGGGGAGAGAAGAGAGAGAGAGAGAGAGAGAGAGAGAGAGAGAGAGAGAGAGAGAGAGAGAGAGAGAGAGAGAGAGAGAGAGAGGGAGAGAGAGGGAGGGATGGAGGGATGGAAAGAGAGAGAGAGAAATAACGCATAGAGAGAGAGAGGGAGGGAGGAGAGAGAGGGAGGGAAGGAGGGAGAGGGAGGGAAGGAGGGAAGGAGGGAGAGAGAGAGAGAGAGAGAGAGAGAGAGAGAGAGAGAGAGAGAGAGAGAGAGAGAGAGAGAGAGAGAGAGAGAGAGAGAGAGAGAGAGAACGCATAGAAAGAGAGAGAGGGAGAGGGAGGGAGGAGGGAGGGATGGAGGATGGAAAGAGAGAGAGAGAAATAACGCATAGAGAGAGAGAGAGGAGGAGAGAGAGAGAGAGAGAGAGGAGGAAGGAGGGAGAGGGAGGAGAGAGAGAGAGAGAGAGAGAGAGAGAGAGAGAGAGAGAGAGAGAGAGAGAGAGAGAGAGAGAGAGAGAGAGAGAGAGAGAGAGAGAGAGAGAAACGCATAGAGAGAGAGTTTTAGAAGAGGGTTATTGTGGTCACAGCTGCGGCTTAGGGAGAATTTTCAGCCATTTATCACATATACATCGGTGGCCTCTTCACCCCCCTCTCCCCCTCTCCCCCCTCCCCAACCCTCCCTTCCCCTACATCCCCTTCCTCTTCCGCTGCCACCTTTCATCCCCTTCCGCCTACAATCCCATTCCTCCCCACTCCCCCTATAACCCTCCCTCCCCACTCCCCCTATAATCCTCATCCTCCCAACTTTCCTCCCCCTCCCCCTATAATTCTCATCCTCCCCAACTTCCCTTACCCCCTTCCCTAATAAATTCTTACCTACAACCCTCTGAAACCCCCTCCTTCCCCTCCAACAACCCCCTCCATCCTTCTCTTCTCCTACAAGCCCTAAAAATCGTTTCTTGTTCTCCAACAATCCCCCAACATCCTTTCCTTCTTCTACAACCCCCAACAATCGACTCCCTTCTCACTTACAACCCCCTCTTCCCCAACCCAAGCTCCCTTTCTCCCCAATAACCTCCACCAAACGCCTTCTTTCCCCACAACAATCCCCAACAGCCTTCCCTTCCCCTCCTCCCATCTTCCCCACCAACTCTCCTCTTTCTAATACCCCTACCTCCCTCCCCCACCAACCCCCCTCCCACCCCCCCTCCTCCCCCACCAACCCCTCCCCCTCCTCCTCCCCCTCCCCCACCAACCCCGCCTCTTCCACTAATCAGACACGAAACCACAGAGATGGCTGACGTTGATCCTCCTCCCTTTTGTAATCTCTCTCTCTCTCTCTCTCTCTCTCTCTCTCTCTCTCTCTCTCTCTCTCACTCTCTCCTCTCTCATTCTCTCTCTCTCTCTCTCTCTCTTACTATTTTTTCTCTCTCTCTCTCTCTCTCTCTCTCTCTCTCTCTCTCTCTCTCTCTCTCTCTTTCTCTCTCTCTCTCTCTCTCTCTCTCTCTCTCTCTTACTCTTTCCTCTCCTTTTTTCTTCCTCTCCATCTCTCTTCCTCTCTCTCTCTCTCTCTTCTCCTCTCTTCCTCTCCCTTCTCTCTCTTTCTCTCTTCCTCTCTCCTCTCAATCTTTCTCTCCCTCTTTCTCTCTCTCCCTCTCCCTCTCCCTCTTCCTCTCCATCTCCATCTCCCTCTTCCTCTCCATCTCCCTCTCCTTCTCTTCTCTCCCGCTCACCATTCCCTCCCTGACGAAGGCGTCGAAGACATGATAAGATAGGTGATAAGAGCGATAGTATTTGCGGGTAATCTAGCATTTCCATGTGGTATTTCCTAGTAATCTAGAAGCATTTGGAGTATTCGAGACTTCTATTAGGATTTTTAGGATTTTTATCTAGTAGTTTTAGGTTTCTAGCAGTTTTTTTTTTTACTAGTATTTCGAGTAGTATTCACAAATGCTGAAATCTATAAGGGTCAAGTTTGTGAGGAAAGGGATTTATCTTATCGCCCCTATTGCCATTTCAGTCTTCCATTTTTCGTATCATTATTCCGATTTCCTTTCACTCCCATTCTCTCCATCCATCATTTCAAAAGAATAATAATAATGATAACCCAGAGAACAAAATAAACAACAGCAAATAATTCGTAAACAATATGTGAAAAAAATAAATCGTTTTCTCTGAATTCAATTTCTATTTCACATACGGGGTTTTCTGCCGCCGAGCTCTCCTTTTTTCCCCTGTATTCTTAAATCTCCCCTACCTAACTTTCTCTCTCCGAGGCAAAACCCCGAAATGTTCCCCTGCCTCCAACCCTATAATTTTCCCCCTACCTATCACTTTTCCTGCAATTTTCCCCTTCCTCCCCAAACCCCAAACGATCCATCCCTATCTTCCTCGCCTTCTTCTTCCCCCTTTTATCATCTCTTTTATCCTTTTCTTCCCCTTCCACTTTCCGAAGGATTGCCGACGTCACAGCCAGACACTCCCGCGACAGTTTCTCCCCTAGACACTCCTCTTTCTAGGGGAAAAAAAAAATATGTGGGGGAGAAAGATACCTCAAATCACCCTCTACCCCCCCCCCCCCCACACACACACACACGCCTCTCACACGGCCTACTGACTCAATCCAATTTTTCTCCCCTCTTTTTCCCCCCCTTCTCTCCCTATCCTCCCCTCCCCT
>NC_091549.1:5737454-5739954 GCF_042767895.1 Penaeus vannamei
CCCCTTCCCCCTCCCCCTCCCTCCCCCCATTTCCCTATCCCGCCCGTCCGAAAACAGGATCGCGAGCGGAGGTGGGCGTGGGCGTCTTCGGGGAGCCACGGGGAAATTCTGAGGGCGTTTCCCCATCCCCATTTCCCTTCCCCCGCCCGTCCGACACCCCATCCCCTCCCCCCCCCAAAAAAAAGGAATCGCGGGCCTACGTGGGCGTGGGGGGGAAGTGGAGGGAAAATCCCCCACCCCCTCCCCATCCCCCTCTCCCCCCCCTTTCCCCCACCCACCCCTACCCCCCCCCCTCAAAAAAAAAACAAAAAAAAAAAAAAAAAAAAAAAAAAGGATTCGCGGGCGGACATGGGCGTGGAGGAGGAGCAGGAGCAGGAGGAGGGAAAATTCGCCGCCCACGCCCACAAGCGAGGGCGAAGGAAAGGCGAAACCCCACGAGACTCGGGCGGCGGGAACAGCGGCCTCGGCTTGAAGGGGATGAAAATGTATTGCTTTTTTGAGCAACGGCGGAGGGAGGGAGGGAGGGAGGGGGGAGTGGTGGTGGGGGTGGGATGGGGGAGTGGTGGAGGGAAGAGACGGATGGGGAGGGAGGGAGGGAAGTGGTGGGATGGGATTGGGGAGGGAGGGAGGGGTGGTGGAGGGAAGAGACGGATGGGGAGGAGAGGCGGGTGGGGGAATGAGGGGGAGGAGTGGTGGGGGGATGGGATGGGATTGGGGGAGGGATGGGATGGGGAGGGGTGGTGGGACGGATAGGGGAGGGAGGGGTGATGGAGGAAGGGATGGGTGGGGGTGAGGGGTGAGGAACGAAAGGATGGGATGGGGGAAGGGGTGATGGGACGGATGGAGGAGGGAGGGGTGGTGAGGGGAAGGGATGGGATGGGGGGAGGGATGGAGAGAGAGAAGGATAGGGAGGGGTGTGGAGGGAGAGGGAGAGGGAGAGGGAGAGGGAGAGGGAGAGGGAGAGGGAGAGGGAGAGAGGGAGAGAGGGAGAGAGGGAGAGAGGGAGAGAGGGAGAGAGAGAGAGAGAGAGGGAGACAGGGAGAGAGAGAGAGAGAGAGAGAGAGAGAGAGAGAGAGAGAGAGAGAGAGAGAGAGAGAGAGAGAGAGAGAGAGAGAGAGAGAGAGAGGAAAAGACGGACGGACGGAGAGAGAGTGAGGGAGGGAAACAGGGAGAGAAAGACGGAGGCAGAGACTGGAAGGATTGAAGGGAGGGAAGAAGAGCATATATATATATATATATATATATATATATATATATATATATATATATATATATATATATATATATATATATATATATATGTGTGCGTGTGTGTGTGTGTGTGTATGTGTGTGTGTGTAAGTATGCATACCTATGCATGTATGTATATTCCCACGCACATGTACACATTACCACTACACGCCTTTCTCGAAGATGATATCCTCCCCTCCCCCTCTCCCCCTCCTTGCCCCTTCCCCATGCCCTCCCCTCTTTCCCCCTTCCCCTCCTTCTCCCTTCCCCCCACGCCCTCCCCCTCCTTCCCCCTTCCCCCCACGCCCTCCTCCCCACACCCCGGAAAAGGATCGGCTTTCAATCCCCAATAACGAATCATTTACCTGCACTATTCCAGCCGGCTCCTTGATCACCGGCTGAGTGTAATCCGGCTTTGGAGAGCGGGATGGGCGAGGTGCCGGGCCCAGAGCCGCTCTCTCTCTTTCTCTTTCTCTTTTTCTCTCTTTCTTTCTCTTTCTCTCTCTCTCTTCCTTTCTCTTTCTCTCTCTTTCTTTCTTTCTTTCTCTTTCTCTCTCTCTACTTTTCTCTTTCTCTCTCTTTCTCTTTCTCTTTCCCTTCTCTTTCCCTACTCCTCCTATCCTCTTTTTTCCCTCTCTCCCTAACTCTTTCCCTCCCTCGGTCCACCCCTCCTTCCCTCTTTCCATCTTCGACACCCCTCCCTCTCTCCCTCTTTCCCTACCCCTCCCCACACTCCCTCTTTCCTCCCTACCTTCTGTCCATCCCTCACTCCCTCCCTCCCTCTTTCCATCTTCCCCCCCCACCCCACCCTTCCCTTCCCTTCCTCTTTCCCTCCATCTTCCCCCACCCCTCCCTTCCCCCCTCCTCCCCCACTTCCCTCCCTCCCTCCTTAGCCTCCCCCACCCCACCCTTTCCTTCCTTCCTCTTTCCCTCCATCTTCCCCCACCCCTCCCTTCCCCCTCCTTTCCCTCCCCTCCCTCTTTCCCTCCCCCACCCCACCCTTCCCTTCCCTTCCTCTTTCCCTCCATCTTCCCCCACCCCTCCATCTTCCCCCACCCCTCCCCCCACTTACCCCCCCTCCCTCTTCCCATCTCCCCCCCCCCCTCCCTCCTTCTTTCTCTTTATCTCTATATTTAACTTTCAAATCAGGTCAAGCGTTTTTCCATGTCCGTTTCGTTTGTTTGCTCTTTGATCTTTTTCCTTTTTTTTATCTTTTCTCTTTTCACTTTTTTTTTTTTTTTTTTTTTTTTTGAACGGCGCCTTTGGAGAG
>NC_091549.1:5744954-5767454 GCF_042767895.1 Penaeus vannamei
TTCTTCCGTCTCTCTCTCTCTCCGTCTCTCCCTATTCCTCCTTCTCTCTGTGTCTTTGTGTCCCTAATTCCATCCTCTCCTTCTACTTCTCATTCTTCCGTCTCTCCCTCTTCCTCCTTATCTCTGTGTCTCTGTGTCCTTAATTCCATCCTCTCCTTCTATTTCTTCTTCTTCCGTCTCTCTCTCTCTCTCCCTCTTTCCTTCTTCCTCCTTCTCTCTGTGTCTCTGTGTCCCTAATTCCATCCTCTCCTTCTACTTCTCATTCTTCCGTCTCTTCCTTTTCCTCCTTATCTCTGTGTCCTTAATTCCATCCTCTCTCTCTCTCATTCTTCTTCTTTTCTTTTTTTCTTCTTCTCATCCTCCTCTCCTTCTCCTTTTTTTTTCTCTCCCTTCATCTTCTCACTTCCTTTTCCTTTTTCCTTTCCCTTCCATCCCCCCTCAAGCTCCTCCACCCCACCTTTTCTCTCTCCTATCTCCCCTCTCTCTCCCTCTCCCCCTCCCCTCGCTCTCTCCCTCTTCGTCTCTCTCCCTCCCTCTCCTCTTTCCTCTTCTTTCTCTCCCTATTCCTCTCCCTCCCCTCTCCTTCTCTCCCTCTTTCTCTCACTTCCTCCTCTCTCTTTTCCCCCTCCCTCCTCCCCTTCGTCTCCCACCTTTCTTATTCTCCATTTCTTCCATCTCCTCCTTTCCAACATTACTAAGCCGAACAGGAAGCTCAACGGAAAGAAAACCTCGCAACAACGCAGATAAACAAGGAAGCAGACAATAAAAAAAAGAAAAACAGAAGAAAAAGAAAAAAAAATAGAGAAAAAAGAAGAAGAAAAAAAGAGAGATTAAAAAAATGAGGAGAAAGAAGGATACGCATACAGAGAAAGGAAAAATTAAACGCCAGTTCAAAAGGGGAAAAAGAGAGAGAGAAAAAAGAAAGAAAGAAAAAGAAAAACACAAAAAACGGAAGTAACATGTCAGGAAAATAAAATAAAAGGGGGGGGGGGGAGACTGCAAAATGGAGAGAGACAAAGTAAGAGTAATAACAATATATATATATATATAGTCGTGATGGATGTGGTGTGGTGAATTTGCTCGGGATTGTAGTGATGGTGGTGGTAGTGATAGTGGTTGTGCAGTGGTGGTGGTGGTGGTGGTAGTGGTAGTGGTAGTGGTAGTGGTGGTGGTGATGGTGATGGTAGTGGTGATAGTGAGGATGTAGTGGTGACAGTGGTGTTTGTATGGTGTTGGTGATGTGGTGGTGATAGTGATGGTGAAGCGGTGGTGATAGCAGTGGTGGTGTTGTGGAGATGTCATGGTGGTAATGTACAACAAAGATGACGATGGTGATAGTGATGATCGTGTGATGGTGGCACTAGTGTTGTGGTTACGTGGTAGCGTAGTTGTGGTGGCGATCCTTATTAACCATCATAATGACGACGATATGATTATAAAGAAGAAGCGAAGACAAATACAAAAAAAAAAAAAAAATAGTAATAAAATTAAAAAAAATAATAAAAAAATAAAATAAATAAATAAAATAAATAATAAAAAATAATAATAACGACTTCAATAACGAAGACAAAATAATAAAACCATCACCACCACCTTGAAAATAATAACAATAACATTAATAATAATAACACGGGTACTAATAACATTACGACAATACACAAGAGAAACATAAAAGAAATATAGGCCTAATCAACTACTAATTACTAATGCAATTACGAGACACAAGATCTTATAAGTGGCGAAGTATTGTGCACATTATGAGCATATTATGAGGGAAATGGATATAAATGGGGGAGGTGGGTGGGGTGGCCTCCCCCCCCCCTCGTCTCTCTGCTTCCACTCCTCTCTCTATCTGTCTGTCTCTCTTTCTTTCATTCCTTTTTCTTTTCTTTCTCTCTCTCTCTCTCTCTCTCTCTCTCTCTCTCTCTCTCTCTCTGCTCTCTCTCTCTCTCTCTCTCTCTCTCTCTCTCTCTCTCTCTCTCTCTCTGAAAATAAAGTAAATAATAAATAAGAGATGATAGGGTGATTTATATAAATATGTTTAAACATAAATATATATATACATACATACTTATATATATATATATATATATATATATATATATATATATATATATATATATATATGTGTATATATATATTCTCTCCCCCCCAATTCCTCTTCTGCCATAATGCAGAGCATCAAACCTGCCTCTGATTGTCCTCTTCTCCCATTTATCATCGAATATTCCTTCTTATTCGCCATTTCCTGCCGTTATCTCTTCCCTTCCTCGTTCTTTATCCTTCCCCTTTATCGCCTCTTCCTCTTATTCATTACTGTCGTCGTTCGCTCATGTTATCTCCTTCCTTGCTATTTCCCTTTTCCTTCCTGTTCCGTCCCTTCGCTTTTACTACCTGTGTCCATTATTCTACGTTTTTTCCTCTCTTCTCCCTCCTTTCCCCTTTGCTTTGGCTAAATTTCTCTCTTGAAGCCTTCTCTCTCTCTCTTTCTTTCTCTTTCTCTCTCTCTCTGTCTGTCTCTCTTTCTCTTTCTTTCTTTTCTTTTTTTTTCTCTCTCTCTCTTTCTTTCATCTTCTCCTCCATCTCCCTTCTTTATCCCTTACAGTATCATCCTCCACTCTTCCTTTTCCTCTTCCCTTTCATCTTCCTTTCCTGTTCTTTCTTTTCTGTTTTCCTTCTTCCCAAGTCTCATTCTCCATTCCTCATCTTCTGCCTTACATATTTCTTTCTTCTATCACTCCCACCCCCTTCCTTCACTCACCCTTTTTCTTCCTTTTGTCATCTCCCCCATCTCCTTTATTCCTCTCTTCATTCGTTAACGTATTTTTCTTTTCTCTCCTTCTTCTCCTTCAATATTCTATACTAATTATACAATTCATTCGTTATTTTTTTTTTACTTTAATCAGCATATCCTCCATTTATCTATTTCTTTTTTACTTATATCATTCAGTCATTTACTCAACTCATTCCTTAATTTTTTTACTTTAATCAGTATATCCTCCATTTATCTACCTCTTTTTTTACTTATATCATTCTGTCATTTATTCTTTTACTTCAATCTCTATTCTTGACCCCCCCCTTCCTCCTCCTCCCCTCGTTCCTTCTCCTACTCTCAAAATCATATCTCCTTCCCCTTCCTTGTCTTTTAATCTTTTATCAGGCCCAAATCCCTTCCCCTCTTCCTTCCCTCTTGCTACTCTTTTCCCCTCTTTCTCCCCTCATTTCTCTCTTTCCACTCTTTTCCCCTTACTTCTCTCTTCCTTCCCTTTCCATCTTTTTCCTCTCACTTCTCTCCCTTCTCTTCCTTCTTTCCCTCTCTGCTACTCTTTTCCCCCTCTTCTCCCCTAATTTCTCTCTCTCTTTCCCTTTACTTCTCTCTCTCTCTCTCTCTCTCTTCCTTCCCTTTCCCTCTTTTTCCTCTCACATCTCTCTCTTTCCTTCTTTCTCCCTCTCTCTCTATCTTCCCCTCGGGCACGTCCTCTCTATCTTCCCTCCCCTCTCTCTTTCCCTATTCCTTCTCTCCTCTCCTCTCTCATCCCCTCTCATATCTCCCCTTATTCCTTCCCCTCTTATTTCCCCTATCCTCTCTCTTCCCCTTTTCCTTCCCCCTATCCCTCTCTCCCTTTATTCCTTCCCCCTTTTATTTCCCCTATCCCTCTCTCTCTTCCCCTTTTCCTCTTCCCCTCTCTCCTTTATTCCTTCCCCTTATATTTTCCCCTCTTCCTCCCTCTTCCCCTTTCCTTCCCCCTCACATCACCGCTCATCTACCTATCTTTTACCTACTTTTTCCATCTGACTTCCAACTCTCTCAAACGCGACTTCTTGTGTCTCCTTCATATCTCTCTCTCCTCCTTCCCCCTCCCTCCTCCTCCCCCTTCCCCTAAACTCTGCCAAACTTCATCAGCTCTTTTTTTTTCTTTTCTTCCTCCCTCTCCCCATCTTCTTAAACATCTTTCTTCTTCTCTCTCTTCCCCCTTCGCCTTCCCAACCCTCCTAATCTTTAATCGCTCTTTCTTTCTTTCCTCTACCCTTTCTTTATCGCTCCTTCCTCCTTTCTTCCCCCTTTTTTCCTCATCTAAAAAAAAAGTATTCCTTTCCTCCCTCCCTTTCTCCATCTTCTAAAACCTCCTCCTCCTCTCTCTCTCTCTCTCTCTCTCTCTCTCTCTCTCTCTCTCTCTCTCTCTCTCTCTCTCTCTCTCTCTCTCTCTCTCTCTTTCTCTCTCTCTCTCTCTCTCTCTCTTTTCTCCCCCTTCCCCTACCCAACCCTCTGTCAATCTTCATCGCTTCTTCCTGCTTCCTTTTCCCTTTCTCCATCTCCTTCCCTCCACTTCCCCTTCCATCATTCATTCGACCTCCTTCTCTCCTGCAAATGTTCTCCTCCCTTCTCCTTCTTTCCCCTCCCTCTTACGCCCCATCTCTGGAAAAGATCCCCTTACCCTCTTTCCTCCTTTCTCCCTTCCCTCCCCTTACACACCCTTTGAGCCCTCCCCTCCCCTCCCTCCCTATCTTCTACCCATCCCCCTTCCCTCTACCTTGTCCTTCCCCCCTCCCTTCTTCCTCCTCCTCTTACTGCCAATCTACCACCCTTCCTTCCCATCTTTCCCCTCCCCCCATCCCCTTGCCCCCCCAACCGTGACCCTCCCTTCTCCCTCCCCCTGCCCCCCACCCATCCCCCTTGCCCCCCCCCACCGTAACCCTCCCTCCCTCCCTTCCCCCCGACTGCCAATCTTCTTCCCCCTCCCTTCCTACCCCCCCCCACGTGGGCCTTCCCTCTTCTTGTGAGCTTTTGATATATAGTCTGCCGGGGTCGCTCCAAGATCTCCCTGGAGAACGGGAGTCCGAGGAGATGCGGAGAAACGTTCTTTCACCCTCGCGCTCTCACGTTCCATCCCCCCCTCCACCCCCCCTTCCCCTCCTCTCCCACTTCTCTTTTGCTCTATCTTTTTTATCTTCTCTCTCTCTCTTTCGCTCTTGCTCAATCTGTCTTTCTGTTTTCTCTCTTGCTCTGTATATCTTTCTGTCTTCTCTCTCTCTTTCTGTCTTGCTCCATATTTCTGTTGTCTCTCTTGATCGAGATCTTTCTGTGTTTTATCTCTTGCTCTGTCTATCTTTCTATCTTCTATCTCTCTTTCTGTCTTGCTCAATCTATCTTTCTGTTTTATCTCTTGCACTATCTATCTTTCTATCTTCGCGCTTTTGCTCTGTCTCTGTCTCTCTCTGTCTGTCTGTCTGTCTGTCTGTCTCTCTCTCTCTCTCAATCTATCTTTCTGTTTTCTCTCTTGCTCTATTTTACTGTTTCATCTCTTGCTCTGTCTATCGTTCTATCTTCTCTACTCTCTTTCTTGCTCTATCTGACTTTTTATCTTCTACCATTTATTCTCTCTTGCTAAATAATTTTTCTGTTTTGTATTGTCTCTTTCTCTCTATCTGTCTATATGTTATTTACTATTTTTTTTTCTTGTTTTGCTTTTCCTTGGAATTTATACCTCGTCTTTCCTTCTTTGTTTGTCTATCTCTGTTTGTCATTATATCTGTTTGTCTCAACCCTCCCACTCACTCACTCACTCTCTCTCTCTCTCTCTCTCTCTCTCTCTCTCTCTCTCTCTCTCTCTCTCTCTCTCTCTCTCTCTCTCTCTCTCTCTCTCTCTCTCTCTCTCTCTCTCTTCCTCCCTTTATCTCCCTCCCTCTCTCTCTCTTTTTTCTCTCTCCCTCCCCCTCTCTCTCTCCCTCACCCCCCTCTCTCTCTCTTTCTCTCCTTCCCTCCCTTTCTCTCTTTCTTTCCCTCCCTCTCTCTTTTTCTCTCCCTCCCCCCTCTCTCTCTCTCCTTATTCTCCCCTCCTCCCTCTCTCCTTATCCTCCACCTCCCTCTCTCTCCTTCTGTCTCTTTGTCCCTCTCTCTCCTCCTTCTTTTCTCCCTCCCTCTTCTCTTGTCCCTCCCTCTGCCTCTCTTTCCCTCCATCTCCCTCTCTCTCCTTCTTCTTCCCCTCCCTCTCTCTCCTTCTTCTCTTGTCCCTCTCTCTCCTTCTTTTCTCCCTCCCTCTCTCTCCTTCTTTTCTCCCTCCCTCTTCTCTTGTCCCTCCCTCTGCCTCTCTTTCCCTCCATCTCCCACTCTCTCCTTCTTCTCTCCCTCCCTCTCTCTCCTTCTTCTCCTGTCCCCGGATGAGCACCGGATAAGAATGTACTTTCGATTAAACCCTCAACTTCTCCATACAGTATGCAAAGGTATTTTACGTAAAGACGCACTATACACACACGCACACACATTGTACATACACGCACATACATACAAGGTCGATACTTACAAAGACCTTGCGTAAGTATACAGAGCAACAGACACAAATAAACAAACAAAGGTATACATACATGTACACTTGGATCAAAGCACATATGGACGTATGTGTATATATAGTCACAGTACACACATAACCGTACACACACGCATATTTATACACGCACAGACGTTCATATCAATATAACGTACATGAATATGTGTGTATGATGATAATACAACGACATTAATTACAGCCATTAAATGATATGAATATTAATATCACTACAACAACTAATAAAAGAACATGACATTAATAATGATATCAATAAAAAATAATCGGTATCAGTATCAACATTTGGTGGTAGTGGCAATAGTAGTATTTGATATTGTTATCAATATCATCCTTATTATCATTATATATTATCATCATCCTTATCATCATCGTCATCAGCATTACCATCCTCCAGAGAAAAAAAAGAAAATACACACACACACACACACACACACACACACACACACACACACACACACACACACACACACACACACACACAAAAACACGCCGAAGTCCAATCCATAAGGGCAAGCCAAAGTGCAAGCCGGAAGTGCAGTCCATAAGGGCAAACGAGATGGGCAAGCCAGAAGGGCCCAAGCAAGGAAAAAGGGCAAGCCAGCCAGGCTAACCGGAGAACCTGTAATCTATCAGAACAACCAAGAAAGACAACCCCCAAAGACAATGAAAAATCCAACCCACAAAGCCAGCCAAGAAAGACACCCCCCAAAAAAAAAAAAAACATAAAAAAAAAATAATAATAACACAAAGCCAACCCAAGACAACCAAGAAAGCCAACCCCCAAAAAAGCCAATCCACACAGACAACCCAAGCCAACCCAGAAAGCCAACCCCTCAAACCCACCAGGACAAACCAGAAGGGCAAACCAGGTAGGCAAACCGAGAGCCTGCAATCTATAAGAACCAAATAAGCCAACCCTTACAGACAACCCACAAAGCCAACCTAAGAAACCCGACCCAAGAAAGACCAGAAAGCCCAACCCACAAACCCCAACCCAACCAATCCACCCCCTTCCCCCTCCTCCCCCCCACCCCACTCCCATCAACCCATCCATCCAATCAAAGTGGAATCGAAGAGCGAGTGCTAACAACCCCCTCACCCCACCCCATCCTGCCCCGCACCACCCCCCGCCTGACCCCACCCCACCCCCACACCCCCTGGCTACTCTCGTTCAACAGGCATGGAGATATCGCTTAAGTGGTTAATAGGGGCGGCGCTGGGCTCCGAAATGCACTTTACATTGTTCTCGGCCTCGGATGATCCCTCTCGAGTTGCCTATTGGCGATATTGTGGCTCTCGTTCCCCTCCCCCCCCTCCCTCCCCCCCCCTCGGGTGTTGATATTGCTATCGGTGTTGCAGTTTGATATTGCCCGGGAAGGTATTAGGGCTGTTATGACCGGTCGATGTTGTTATTGCTGTTATTACGTGGTTCTGTTTTTTTTTTTTTCTCTCTCTCTCTCTTTCTCTCTTTCTCTTTCTATTTCTACTCGTTGCTGTTTGGTGACGGTGATCGTGTCGAATTTAATATAGTTGTTATCGAAAAATAAAAGCGACCGATCAAAAAAAAAAAACAAGAAACGTTTCAATAAAGAATCAGAGAAAACACATATACACGAAAAAAAAATATATATAGAACACTTTCCCCTAAAAGAGACACATCTATATATCCAAGGCAGAGAAAATATGACAATATCCTGGCGCCATCTCTCGGCCAACACACAAATACACTTTCACACACTCACACACATCTTCGTTAATAACACCTCATGAAGAGAGATCGTTCTTCAAGCCCTCTCTCTCTCTCTTTGTCTCTCTTTCACTCTCATTCTCACCCTCGCCCTCTCCCTATCCCTCTCCCTCTCACACTCTCACTCTCACTCTCACACACACACTCACTCTCTTTCTCACTCACTCACTCTCATTCTTTTCATTCTCACTCTCGCTCTCTCCCTATCCCTCTCCCTCTCACACACTCTCTCTCTCAATCACACTCTCTCACTCACTCACTCTCTCTCGCCCTCTCCCTCGCCCTTTCTCTGTCACACTCTCACTCACTCACGCTCTCACACTCTCTCGCTCTCTCATGATTCTCTAGTTCATGGCAGGCTTCAGCAATGTCTTCCGGTTTTGTTCTATTGTTCATCTTTGTTTTGCAACATGTTTTCATTTTCCCTTTTGTGACATGAGCCGGTTGATATGACAAGCCCATGACACGTGTCACGGTGACTAACATGACACTCCGATTGACATGAGTCCGTAAAACATTTTGAGATTTTTTATATGAGATGTGGAGACGATCCTTAGACCATCTCGAATCTCAATCTTGGAAGACAGTGAGACAACGAGAGAGGGAGAGAGGGAGGGGAGGGGGGAGGGAGAGTAGGAGTGAAGGAGGGAGGAAGGGAGAGAAGGTGGGAAGGAGGGAGGGAGGAGGGAGGGAGGGAGGGAGGGAGGGAGGGAGGGAGAGGGAGGGAAGGGGGGAGGGAGGGAAGGAGGGAGGGAGAGAGAGAGAGGGAGAGGGAGAGGGAGAGAGAGGGGGGGAGAGGGAGAGAGAGAGAGATAGAGAGAGAGAGAGATAGACAGAGACGGAGAGAGAGAGAGAGAGAGAGAGAGAGAAAGTGGGGGCAGGGGGGGAGGGGGAGGTGGGGAGGGAGGGGAAGGAGAGAGGGAAGGAGGGAGGGAGGGAGGGAGGGGAGGAGAGGGGGAGACGAAGAGATGGAAGAAGCGAAAAGGCGAAGATGATGAAAAGTGCTGAGGAGGAGAAAGACAAAAAGGAAGGGAAGGAAGACAAAGAGGAGGGAGGAGGAGAAGGAGGAAGAGGGGAGTGAGGAAACCGAGGCGGGGAAGGGGGTGAGGGGGAGGGTCATTCTTCCTTGAGTAACGGGACTTGGGTATAATGGGAGGAAGTGAGGGGGGGGCGCTTGCAAAGGAGAGAACATGATAAAGAAAGGTCAATGGGGGGGGGCGGAAGAGAAGAGAAAATGTGTTTGTCTGTCTGTCTATGCTCTGTCTCTCTCTCTCTCTCTCTCTCTCTCTCTCTCTCTCTCTCTCTCTCTCTCTCTCTCTCTCTCTCTGTCCATCTTCTCTCTCTGTCCATCCTCCTCTCTCTCTGTCCATTTCTCTCTCTCTTTCTCTCTCTCTCTCTCTCTCTCTCTCTCTCTCTCTCTCTCTCTCTCTCTCTCTCTCTCCTCTCTCTCTCTCTCTCTCCTTTCTCTTCCCTCTCACTCTTTATTTCTCTTACATTTACCTGTGATGATGTCGTTGGTTTCTGTATGTTATCAGCACTCGAACACTCCATACCTGGGAATGAAAACAAATGGATGTTAATCAATGCTCTTATAATAATGACAGTGATGATGATGATGATGATAATAATAATAATAATAATAATAATATTGATGCTAATAATAAAAATAATAATATTGATGATGATGATAATAATAATAATGATGATGATGATAATAATAATAATAATAATAATAATAATATTGATGCTAAAAATAATAATGATAACAATAATAATAATAATAATGGTAATAAAAATAATAACAATAATAATAATAATGATGCTAAAAATAATAATGATAACAATAATAATAATAATAATAATGATAACAATATAAAACACATAAATCCTATCCATAACAATAATGATCACAACAGCAAAATAACAGCAACAGTACTGATAACAACTAAAAAATAACAATCATGATACTTATAATAGTAATACCCGGAAGCACCCAGAGAGCGCATACCTCCGCCAAGGCAACAGGATCAATGATGCAATAAATAAAAGCACACCTGAAGAATTAAATTAAAATCACCTCTTTCTCAAGTACGCTGGTGACGTCCGTGTTAAAGGTAATGATAAATGCAGTAAAATAATAATAATAATAATAAAAAGATAATAATAAAAAAAAATAATAATAAATAAATAAATAAACGTGGATCCGGTTCATGATAAAAGATATTTGCTCATAACTTTTTGCGTTATCTGCTAACCAACCGACCAGCCAACAAACAAACAAACAAATAAATAAATAAAATCAATAATAAAAAATAAAAATAAAATAATAATAATAATAATAATAAACCTGGATCCGGATCATGCTAAAAAAATATGTTCATAACTTTTTGCGTTATCCTGCTAACCAACCGACCAGCCAACAAACAAACAAACAAACAAATTCACCAACAAACGCTACCTAAACATAACCTTGCCGGGGGTAATGATAGTAGCAAAAGAATTAGAGGTCGAGGAAGAGGGAGAGGGAGAGGAAGAGAGAGAGAGAGAGAGAGAGGGAGAAGGAGAGAGAGAGAGAGAGAGAGAGAAGAGAGAGAGAAGAAGAGAAGAGAGAGAGAGAAGGAAGAGAGAGAGAGAGAGAGAGAGAACAAGAATGAAGAAAGAGAGAAGAAAAAAGAAAAGAAAGAAAAAAAAGAGAAGAGAAAGAAGGAAAGAAAGAAAAGAAAAAAGAGAAAAAGAAAGAAGAAGAAAGAAAGAGATAAAGAGAGAAAGAGAAAGAAGGAAAGAAAGAAAGAGATAAAGAGAGAAAGAGAAAGAAGGAAAGAAAGAAAGAGAGAGATAAAGAGAGAAAGAGAAAGAAGGAAAGAAAGAAAGAGATAAAGAGAGAAAGAGAAAGAAGGAAAAGAAAGAGAGGGGGTGACCAAGACAAAGGCGGCCGAATGAGCAAGAAATAGCAGTTGATAACACACCGGCAAGATCCTACCTGGAAAGGTCATAATTATCCCTATATCCTTTCTCTCTCTCTCTCTCTCTCTCTCTCTCTCTCTGTCTCTCTCTCTCTCTCTCTCTCTCTCTCTCTCTCTCTCTCTCTCTCTCTCTCTCTCTCTCTCTCTGCCTTTGTTCTCCCTCTCCTCTGCCTCGTCTGCCTGTCTTTCTCCCTTAACTCTTCTTCCCTTCCTTTCTTTAAACCATCGTAATCTTCTTGTTCTTGTTCTTTTCTTCTTCTTCCTCTTCATCACCTCCCTCTACCTCCTCTACCTTCCTCCTACCCCTCCCTCCTTCCTTATCTCATTCATCCTTCCTTCTGACTTACCCCTCCATTCTCCTCCTCCTTCTCCACCACCCTCTACCTCCTCCTCCTCTCTCCTCCTCCACCACCACTTCACCACCACCTCCACCACCACCACCACCACCACTCACCATCCTCACCACCACCCCCACCTCCACTTTCCATCTCCTCCACCACCTCCCCACCACCACTCCACCTCCCACTTTCACTACCTCCGCTTAACTTAATTCCTCATCACTTCCACCGCGACCGGCACCGGCGTGCCACCGACGCGTAAATGAGGTTCGGGCTGCCTCTCCTGATCCGCCGGGCCCCGAGTACCACCTCCTCCATTTCCTCCTCCTCCTCCTCAACCTCCACCACCACCACCTCCCCCCACCACCCACCCCCACCTCCACCCCCACCACCTCCGCTTAAAATCCGACACAAGTTGGACAGCGGTGGCGGTGGGGGGCGGCGACGGGGGGAGGGGGGGAGGGGAGGTGGATGGTTGGGGGGGGATGGATGGGGGGGAGAGACGGGGGCGGCGACGGGAGGAGGGGAGGGGGAGGGGATGGAGGGGGGAGAGACGGGGCGGGGGAGGCGACGGGGGGAGGGGGGTGAAGGTTGGTGGGATGGAAGGGGGGAGAGACGGGGCGGCGACGGGGAGGGAGGGAGGGTGAAGGTTGGTGGGATGGAGGGGGAGAGACGGGGGCGGCGACGGGAGGAGGGGGGGAGGGGAGGTGGATGGTTGCTTGGTGGGTAAAGTGGAGGGGGAGAGACGGGGGCGGCGACGGTAGGGGAGGTGGAGGGAGGGTGAAGGTGTTGGTGGGATGGAGGGGGGAGAGACGCGGGCGGCGACGGGAGGAGGGGGGAGGGGAGGGGGAGAGGTTAGGGACGGATTGAGTGGAGGGGGAGAGACGGGGGCGGCGACGGGGGAGGGGGAAGGTTGTTGCGGGATGGAGGGGGAGAGACGGGGGTTGGCGACGGGGGGAGGGGGAAGGGGAAGGTTGAGGGATGGATGGGGGGGAGAGACGGACGAGGGAAGGGGGAGGGACGGGGGAGGAGGGGAGAGACAGGCGGGGGGAGGTCGGGAGGAGGGGGAGGGGAAGGTGGATGGTTGATTGTGGGAGGGAGGGGAGGGGGAGATGGAAGGTTGGGGGCGGGGGTGGATGGGGGGAGAGGGAGGGGAGGGGAAGGTGGATGGTTGATTGGTGGGAGGGAAGGGGGAGGGGAGATGGAAGTGTTGGGGGGATGGATGGGGGAGAGACTGGGGTGGGGAGGGAAGGTTGGTTGGTGGGAGGGAGGGGGGAGGGGAGATGGAAGGTTGGGGGGTGGGGGATGGGGGGAGAGACCTGGGGTGGGGAGGTGGGAAGTTGTTGATTGGTGGGGAGGCGAAAGGGGGAGGAGGAGGGGGACGTGGAGGATGTGGGTAGGGTGCATGGAGGTTGGTGGGAGGGAAGGGGGGAGGGGGACGTGGAGGAAGGGGTGAGGGGGTATGGAGGTGATGGGGAGGACGGGGAGTGGAGCATGTCAAGGAGGGAGGGATACGGAGGTGGGAAGACGAACGTGGGGAGGAAGGGATGAGGAAGGACTGGGAGGGAGAGTACGGAGGAGAGGAAGTGGTACGGAGAGGGGGAGGGGGAATGGATGGGAGGGATGGGGGGAGGGGAGGGCCTGAGAGAAGTGAGTTGCAAAATACATTTGACAATAGTGGGTCAGAGTGGACAAAAATAAATTACGAATTAGCAGGTATATGTAAATATGTCTATTCACGAGAGAAAGGGGGAGAGAAGGAGGAAGGAAGGAGGGAGGAGAGGAGAGAGTGGGAAGAAAGAAAAAAAGAAAACAAAAGCGTAAACAGAAAGAGAGAGAGAGAGAGAGAGAGAGAGAGAGAGAGAGAGAGAGAGAGAGAGAGAGAGAGAGAGAGGGAGAGAGAGAGAGAGAGAGAGAGAGAGAGAAAGTTAAGAAAGAGAGGAGAGAGACAGAGAGAGAGAGAAGAAGAAGAAGAAAAAGAGGAAAGAGAAAAAACAATAAAGAAGATGATGATGAAGAAAAAGAAAAAGAAAAAAATAGAAAAACATAGAAAAACATAAGAAAATGAAAAAAAGAAAATTAGAAAAAGAAGAAAATATAGAATAAGAAGAAAAAGAAAAAAATAAGAAAATATAAAATAAGAAGAAAAAGGAAGAAGAAAAGGAAAGAAAAAGAAGAAAAGAGGAGTGGAACGCCATCCTCTCCCGCCATGCTCTCATGAGTTGCGAAACATCCACAACGAAATCCACGCGGGATAAACAGATTCTACGTCTACAATATTTCACTGTCCATGAGGGAGGAAGGAGGAGGAAGGAGGAGGAAGGAGGGGGGGGCATGGAGGGAGGAGAGGAAGGAGGGAGGAATGGAGGGAGGATGGAAGGAGGGTGGAGGAAGGAGGAAGGAGGTGGTGTGATGGGAAATAGGAGGAAGGAGGGGGGGTGAAGTTGGATGGAAGAAGGAAGGAAGGGGTGAGGCAGAGAGAGAGAGAGGAAAAAAAGAGAGAGAGAAAACAAAGTTAAACAGAGAGAGAGAGAGAGAGAGAGAGAGAGAGAGAGAGAGAGAGAGAGAGAGAGAGAGAGAGAGAGAGAGAGAGAGAGAGAGAGAGAGAGAGAGAGAGAGAAGGGTAAAGAAAAGATGATGAAGAAGAAAAGAAAATGATGAAGAAAAAGAAAAAGAAAAACATAATAAGAAAATGAAAAAGAAAAAAAGAAAAAGAAGAAAATATAGAATAAGAAGAAAAAGAAATAGAAGAAAATATAGAATAAGAAGAAGAAAAAGAAAAAGAAAGAGAAGAAGAAGAAGAAGAAAAAGAAAAGAGGAGCGGAACACCATCCTCCCCCGCCATGCTTTCATGAGTTGCGAAACATCCACACCGAAATCCACGCGGGATAAACAGATTCTACGTCTACAATATTTCACTGTCCATGAGGGAGGAAGGAGGGGGGGTGGAGGGAGGAGGAAGGAGGGGGATGTGGAGGAAGGAGGGGGAGGAGGAAGGGTGGATGGAGGGAGGAGGAAGGAGGAAGAGGTGGGCAGGTGGAAATAGAGGAAGGAGGAGGAAGAGGTGGTGGAAATAGAGGAAGGAAGAGGGTGGAGGGAGGAGGAAGGAGGAAGAGGTGGTGGTGGAAATAGAGGAAGGAGGGGGTGGAGGGAGGAGGAAGGAGGGGGGGTGGAGGGAGGAGGAAGGAGGAAGAGGTGGTGGTGGAAATAGAGGAAGGTGGGGGTGGAGGGGAGGAGGGAAGGAGGGGGTGGAGGGAGGAGGAAGGAGGGAGGATGGAAGAGGAGGAGGGAGAAGGAGGAGGAAGGAGGGTGTGGAAATAGAGGGAGGGAGGAAGGAAGGAAGGGGGTGGAAGAAGGAGGGAGGAGGAAGAAGGTGGTAGAAGGAGGGAGGAAGGGAGGGGGGTGAAGGGAGGAGGAAGGAGAGGTGAGGAAGGAGGGAGGAAGGAAGGAGGAGGAAGGGGGAAGGAGGAAGAGGAGGAAGGAGGGAAGAGGTGGTGGTGGAAATAGAGGAAGGAGGGGGTGGAGGGAGGGAGGAGGAAAGAGGAAGAGGAAATATAGCAAGGCGAAGAGGACGAGGAAGAGGTGGTGGTGGAAGGAAGAGGGTGGAGGGAGGGGAGGAGGAAGAGATGGTGGTGGAAGATAGGAGGAAGGAAGAGGGTGGAAGGAGGAGGGAGGGGAGTGCAGAAGAGGTGGTGGTGGAAACAGAGGAAGGAGGAGGGGAGGGTAGGGGAGGGAGGAGGAAGAGGTGGTGGTGGGAAATAGAGGAAGGAGGCAGGGTGAAGGGGAGGAGGGAAGGAGGGAAAAGTGTGGTGGTGGAAATAGAGGAAGCAGAGGAGGGTGGAGGTGAGTGAGGAAGGAGGAAGAGGTGGTGGGTGTGGGAAATAGAGGAAGGAGGAGGGTGGAGGGAGGAGGGAGGAGGAAGAGGTGGTGGTGGAAATAGAGGAAGGAGGAGGGAGGAGGGAGGAGGAAGGAGGAAGAGGTGAGGTTGTAGAGAATAGAGTAGGAGGGGAAGGAAAGGTAGCGGGAGGAAAAGGAGGAAGGAGGAAGATGACGCTAGTGGATGAGGAAGCAGGAGAAGGGTGAGGAAGGAAGAGGAGGAGGAGGAGTAGGAGGAAGGAGAAGAGGTGTGGTGGTGGAAGAGAGGAGGAAGAGAGGGATGAAGGTGAGAGGGGTAAGAAGAAAGTGAGGAGGAAAAAGAAAAGACGAGTAAGGATGGAGGAAAAAGATGAAAGAGGACGGAGCAATGTGGATATAGAGGAAAGAAGATGAAAAAGAGGAGGAGGAGGAGTAGTGGAGGTAGAGAAAAGAGGAAAGAAAGAAAGAAGAGGAGATAGAAAGAAGAAGAAGAGGAGATAAAAAGAAGAAGAGGAGAAGATGGAGATAAATAGAGAGAGAGAAAGATAGATAAATAGATACATAGAGAGAGAAAAAGAGAGAGCGAGAGAGAGAAAGAGAAAGAGAAAGACAGACAAACAGAGAGAGAGAGAAGAAAGAAAGAGAGACAGAAAGACAGACAAACAGAGAGAGAGAGAGGAAGAGAGAGATGAGAGAGAGAGAGAGAGAGAGAGAGAGAGAGAGAGAGAGAGAGAGAGAGAGAGAGAGAGATAGAGAGAGAGAGAGAGAGAAAGAGAAAGACAGACAAACAGAGAGAGAGAGAGAGAAGATCAAAGAGGGATGGGGTACCGGTGGGTGAGGGAAGGGTTAGGAGAGAGAGAGAGGGAGAGAGAGGAGAATCCCCCCACCCCACCCCACCCCCCCCCCCACCCCACCTCACCCCTAGCAACCCAGCCTCGAGACAAGAGGCGCTGTGTCTGCGTGGAAGCTGCGAGAAGAGGGAGAAGAAGCCAGATGATAATATCGGCGGCGGCGCGGGGATGCTGCGGCTTCGGAACCTCGGAACGACAGACGGGATGCTGCGGCGGCGGCGAGAGTGTGACGTCGTGTCGCCCGTGGAACCTATATGCATCCGGTGGGGCGGGGGGGGGTGACGTCGTGTCGCCCGTGGAACCTATATACATCGGGGGGTGACGTCGTCGCCAGGGAACTGGCGACACATCGGGGGCACGTCGCCGCCTGTGGAACCTATATGCATCCGGTGGGGGTGATGTCGTGGTCGCCTGTGGAATCTATATACATCGGGGGTGAGGGGTCGGCCACCGTGGAACCCAGGGTGACATCGGGTGGGGGTAATTTGTGAAGGGTGCGACACGGGGGTGGGTGAACGGGGGTGCGTCACGTGGGGTGGGTGAGGGGTGATTTGTAAAAGGGTGACACGTGATGCTTGATGGTGGGTGACAGGGGGATACGCCACGTGGGATGGGTGATGGGTGATGGATGGGTTGTGACGGGTGATGCGTAACAGCTGAGGTGTAATGGGTGACATACGGCGGGTGATGAGTAACGGATGACATATGAAGGGCGTGGGAAGATGTGTGACGGATGGCACGTAACGGGTGACACGTGGCGGCTGATGCGTAACGAATGACAGATGACAAATGACATGTGGCATGTGACGGGTGACGGGTGACGCGTGCCAGAGAGAGCGAGGAAGAGGAAGAAGAGCAAGAGGAAGAAGAAGAAGACTCCAAACACAATGGCTACTCCACCCAACCACTTGTTGATCTAAGCGCACCCTCCCCTCCTCCCCCGCCCTCCTCCGCCCTCCTTCCCCCTTCCCCGCCACCTCCCCTCCTCCCTGCCCCTCCCCCCCCACACGAGCCTTCTCTCCCCTCCCTCCTTCCCACTTAACGCACCCTCTACCTTCTCTCTCTCACCCTTCCCTCACCCTGAAAAGCCTGCCCTTTCATCTCCTCCTCCCTTATCTCGGTGGCTATCCGCGCTAATTTATCTAATCTGAACTTTCTGCTTCCTCCCCCTCCTCCGTTCTTCCTAGTCTTCTTCCTTCTTCCTATCTTTCTCTCCGTTCCTCCTCCTCTTCTCTTCTCTCCTCCGCTTCTTCCTATTCTTCTCTTCCTCTTCTTCCTATTCTCCTCCTCCTCCTCCTCTTCCTATTCTTCTCCACCTCCTTCCTTCCTATTCTTTTCCTCTTTCTTCTCCTATTATTCTCCTCCTCCTCTTTCTATTCTCCCTCTCCTCCTTCTCTTCCAATTCCTCCCCTCCTCCTCCTTTTTCCATTCTTCCCTTCCTATTCTCCTCTTCCTCTTTCAATTCCTCTCCTCCTTCTCCTGTTTCTATTCCTCACCACCTCCTCTTCTTCCTATTCTTCCCCTCCTTCCCCCTTCCCATTCTCCTCCTCCTTTCAATTCCTTCCCTACCTCCTCTACTCTTCCTATTCCTCCCCTTCTCCTCCCTGTTTCTATTCCTCTCATCTTCTCCTCCTCCTTCCTATTCTCCACCTCCTTCCCCCTCTTCCTAAACTTCCCCCTACTATCTCCCTCCCCACCTCCGCATCTCTTTCAAATTACCTCCTATTCTGATCATCACATTTTTTCCCCTTGCCTCTCTCATTATCCCTCCTCTTCTTCACCCCCTGCTTCCCTCCCCCTCCCCCTCGGCCCACCGTCCTCCACTTATCCTTCTATTTGCCTCCTTCCTTCTCCCTCCTCTCTCACATATGCTAAGATCAAATTAACACCTTTATTTTACGCGTAACTCAATTTGCATAACACTAAATCAGGGAAGGTAAATCGCGCTGTGTGTGAGAACTGCTGAGGTGCGTGCGTGTGCGTGTGTGTGTGTGTGGGGGTGGGTGGGGGGGAGGGTGTATGTGTATGTGTGTGGGGATGGGGTGTATGTGAGTGTGAGTGTGTGTGTGTGTGTGTGTGTGTGTGTGTACAAAGTGTGTGTGGGTGGGTCTGGGTGTGTGTGTGTGTGTATGTGTGTGTGTGTGTGTGTGTGCTGTGTGTGTGTGTGAGAGTGAGTGTGAGTGAGTGTGAGTGAGTGTGTGTGTGTGTGTGTGTGTGTGTGTGCGTGCACGTGCGCGGGGAGATGTGTGTATGTGCGTGCATTCGTATGTGCGCGTATTTGTGCGTGCGTGCACGTGTGTGCGTACATCCGTGCGTGCGAATGTATGTCTGTGTGTACACTAGCGAGGGGGGTACCTGTAGCCATAATTGAGTGTGCGCATGTGTATCCATGTGCGCCCACGTGCGTGTGTGCGTAAGGAGGCGCTCAACAAGGGTCCGCCCGCGTTAAAGCTGATGCAGCCGGACCTCCCCATAGCCCGCCCCGGAGCTATAGCAACGGAGCCGCCCGCGCCGCCGCCGCTCGAGGAGGAGGGGCTCGAGGAGGACTCGTTCGAGGAGGAGCGGGAGGGGCTGGAGGGAAAGGGAGTTGAGAGGAGGGGGTACAGAGGAGGAGGGGGAGGGGCTGGAGGGAAAGGGGGTAGGGAGGAGGGGGAGGGGCTGGAGGGAAAGGGGCCTTTGGGAGGAGGACTGGTTCTGAGGAGAAGGGGGCGGGAGGGGCTGGAGGGAAAGGGGGTAGAGATAGAGGGGGAAGGGAAAGGAGTGTAGGGAGGGGAGGGGGTAGTGGGGAGGGGGTTCGAGGAGGAGGGGGACGGGGAAGGAAAGGAGGTAGAGGGGAGGGGCTTGAGGGGGAGGGTAAACGGGTTCGAGGAAGGAAGGGGAGGGGCTGGAGGGAAAGAGGGGGTAGGGAGGGGAGGGACCACAAGGGAGGAAGACTAGAAGGGAGGGGCTTGGTTTAGGTGAAGGGGTTCGAGGGTGAAGGGGAAGAGGAGGAGGAGGGGGTCAATGGGGAGGGGTAATGAGGGAGGGAACCCGGGAGGAGTGGGGTCGGAGAGGGAGGAGTTCAAGGGGCAAAAACAAACAAACAAACAAACAGGTGAGAGGAGAGGGGCGTGGGAAAGCGAAAGGGAAGAAAATGTCCAAAGAGAAAAAAAATACGAAACGAGAAGAAGGGCCAAAAGAGAAGGACCAAAAGAGAAGAAAGGCCAAAAGAAAAGAACCAAAAGAGAAGGGCCAAAGAGAAGAGCCAAAAGAGAAGGGCCGAAAGAGAAGAAGGGCCAAACGAGAAGGGCCAAAGAGGAGAAGAGCCAAAAGAGAAGGGCCAAAAGAGAAGAAGGGCCAGACGAGAAGGACCAAAAGAGAAGAAGGACCAAAAGAGAAGGACCAAGAAGAGAGGAAAGACCAAAGAGAAGGACCAAAAGCGAAGAAGGCCAAAGAGAAGAAGGGCCAAACGAAAAGTACCAAAAAAGACGAAGGACCAAAAGAGAAGAAGGGCCAGACGAGAAGGACCAAAAGAGAAGGACCAAGAAGAGAGGAAAGACCAAAGAGAAGGACCAAAAGCGAAGAAAGGCCAAAGAGAAGAAGGGCCAAACGAAAAGTACCAAAAGAGACGAAGGACCAAAAGAGAAGAAGGGCCAGACGAGAAGGACCAAGAAGAGAGGAAAGACCAAAGAGAAGGACCAAAAGCGAAGAAAGGCCAAAGAGAAGAAGGGCCAAACGAGGACCAAAAGAGAAGAAGGACCAAAAGAGAAGAAGGGTCAATTGAGAAAAAGGACCACAAGAGAAGGGCCAAACGAGACGACGACACCGCGATGGCTGAATCAAATTCCGGCAGGGATTTCGGGAGGTCAGGCTCCACGGGGCCGCTCGAGATGAAAAGCCTCGGCTCGTCTGCCACACGCCCACACGCCCACAGACAGACAGACAGACAGGTAGATAGGAGGAGAGGTGGGAGGACTGGCAGACATAAAGACAGGCAGACAGACAGACAGGTGGGCAGACAGATAGGTGGAAAAGTGGGAGGACTGGCAGACAGACAGACAGACAGGCAGATGGGTGGAAAGGCGGGAGGACTGGCAGACAGACAGGTGGGAGGACTGGCAGACAGACAGACAGACAGGCAGATGGGTGGAAAGGCGGGAGGACTGGCAGACAGACAGGTGGGAGGACTGGCAGACAGACAGACAGACAGGCAGATAGGTGGAAAGGTGGGAGGACGGGCAGACAGACAGGCAGATAGAAAGGGGGGGAGGCGGGTAGACAGGAAGATAGAGAGGCAGGCAGATGGATACGACAGACAGACATGTAGACAAAACAAGCAGTAAGACAGTAAGACAGTCAGGCAGGACGGCAGAAAGGTAGACAGACACAGAAAGACAGACAGACAAAAATATAGAGAGGAAGAAATACACACAGACAATCCGACAGGACGAAAGACAGAAAGACAGACAGCCAAGAAGAAAGACACAAAGACAAACAGACGAGAAGAAAGACACAAAGACAAACATAACAGATTAAAGATAGAAAGATGGTATTACAAAGACAAACAGACAAGAAGAAAGACACAAAGACAAACAGACAGAAAGAAAGACAGACAAACAGACAGGAAAAAAAGACACAAAGACAAACAGACAAGACAAAAGACACACACACAAACAGACAAGAAAGAAAGACACAAAGACAACCAGACAAGACAAAAAGACACAAAGACAGACACACAGACAGACAGACAGACACGCGGGAGACGGGGTACGGCGGGGAGCGAGGCAGCCTGCAATGGCCTCGGTTGCACGGCGGGGCGTTCAGAGCAGTCAAGCTGGGACGGCAAATCATTCGGAATGGAATACGAACGCTTAATACGATCCGACGCCACTGCACGCACACGCACGCACGCACGCACATACGTAATGAGACTCACACACGCGTACACATGTGATGATACATATACATGCGTACACGATCTTTCTTTTTTTATTTCTCTGTCTCTGTCTCTGTCTCTGTCTCTGTCTCTGTCTCTGTCTCTCTCTCTCTCTCTCTCTCTCTCTCTCTCTTTCTCTCTCTGTCTCTCTCTTTCTCTCTCTCTCTCCCTTCCTCTTCCTCTCCCTCTCCCTCTCCTTCCTCTCCTCTCTCTCCCTCTCTCCCTTCTCCTTCCTTCCTCTCCCTCCTCCCTCTCCCTCCCTCTCTCTCTCTCTCTGTCTCTCTCCCCCCTCTCTCTCTCTCACACACACACATACACACACACACACACACACACACACACACACACACACACACACACACACACGCGCGCGCGCGCGCGCGCGCGCGCGCAACTAAAAACAAACACAAACAAACACAAACAAACCAACAAACCAACACACTAACAAAACCCAAGTAGAGCCGTAGAGCAAGGAAATGTCACCTTGAGCCAAAAGACATCCGTACGAACTCGGAGACACGCAAGACTCAGCAACGGGAAAAAAATATAAAAAAAAACAAGGGGGTTTATCCGGTGTAAACTCCATGGTATGGAAAATGCTGTCTTTATCCCTTTTTTGGGGGGTCGGTTCTTTACTGCTTCTCTAAACTCTTCCTTTCCGGCTTTTTTTTCTCCTCTCTCTCTCTCTCTCTCTTTCTCTCTCTCTCTCTCTCTCTCTGACTGTTTTGTCTTTTCCTTGTTTATTTCTCTCTTTCTCTTGGTCTTTCTTTCTTTTTATTTTCCTTTTTCCTTTTCTTTATACTTTTCTGTCTCTCTCTTTAGCTACGGAGTTGTTTCTTTAACTCTCTCTCTCTCTCTCTCTCTCTCTCTCTCTCTCTCTCTCTCTCTCTCTCTCTCTCTCTCTCTCTCTCTCTCTCTCTCTCTCTCATCTCTTTCTCTCTCTGTCTCTCTGATATAAAAAGGGGACTTATTTGACGCCACTTCCTAGCTTGGATAATTGTTCATCTTACTATTTTTGCTTCCAATCCTCTTCCCCTTCTCAATTGCTCTCTATCTTTCTTTTTCTTTCGTCCCCCACCCCCCCTAATCCCTCTCAAACCATCAACTTCCACCCTACCCCTTCACTCCGTCCCTCCCTCACCCACTCCCACCCCTGCTTCCCCTCCGAGCCTCTCTCTCTCTTCCACTCCCACCTCCCTCTCCCTCTTCCCCTTCCATCCCCTATCCCACTCCTACCCCCCATCTCCCTCTTCCCTTTCGTCCACCCCCCCTAATCCTCTCAAATCATCAACTTCCACCCTACCCCCTTCACTCCGTCCCTCCCTCTCCCTCTCCCACCCCTGCTTCCCATCTCCGATCCTCTCTCCCACTCCTACCCCCCTCTTCCTCTTCCTCTTCCCTCCATCTCCCTCCCACTTACCTCACTTCCCCTTTCTCTTCCTTCTTCCCCATCCCTTCTCCCTTCTCCCTCTCCTCCTACTCACAAC
>NC_091549.1:5772454-5776266 GCF_042767895.1 Penaeus vannamei
CTCTCTGTCTCCTCTCCTCTCCTCCTCTCAACTCCTCCCTCCCTCTCTCTCACACACACACACTCACACTCACTCATTCCCACTCACTCTCTCTATCTCACATACACTGCCAGGTAATCAGACTGCTAGCAAATAGGCCTACGTCGCACCTGACCACTGAGAGCCATCTGGCGGTTGAAATTCATACCTGTTCATTAAGACTTTCAAATCAAATTTATCTGGCTCTTGACTAATTGCAGATTCTATCTATGTTAAATGTCATTTACTTAGTTCTATTCTCATTATCGCTGTTAATCCTTATCATTATTGTTATCACTGTTGTTGTTATTAGTATCATTATTATTAGCATTATCATTATCATTATCATTACGATTTTCATTATCTTTATAATCCGCTTTATCGAAGTAATTAATAAAATGCGGAAGGCTAACTGAATTTGCGATTCGTAAACGTTTGGATTCTGCTTAAGAAATATACATACATACGTACATACATACATACACACACACACACACACACACACACACACACACACACACACACACACACACACACACACACACACACACACACACACACACACACACACACAACCCCCGCCCTGCCCTCACACCCACATCCGTGAACATACTTGCCTCTTCTGGTGCAAGTGATGAGTGTTTATAAAAAGTTAAGCCAAAGCCATCTTTTACAACCCTGATATAAAGTGTTTATAAGAACACTTAACACGTTTTCTATTTTTCTGGTATATCTCGTAATGCTATTTAATGTTCAGTGATGATATACTACGCGGTGTAAAAGACAGGAAAAAAAACTTATAAAGCATCATAACTATTATTGTGATGATGGTGATGGTGGTGAAGATGATGGTGATGATGATGATGATGATGATGATGATGATGGTGATGATGATGATGATGATTAATGATGAAAGCGATGGTAATGATGATTGATGATAAATTGATGATGATGACTGAAGATGATTATAATAATAGTGATGATATAAGTAATACAAAATCACAATACCATCACCTTCACCACCATCCACCAACCACCTCCACCCCACCACCACCACCACCAACCACCACCACCACCTCCACCCTCACCATCACCACCAACCCCCCCTCCCACCACCACCAACACCCCCACCACCACCCCTCCTACCAACCACCCCCACCACATAAATCAACCGACCACCCCGAAACGAATCAGAGAGGCTCCTTCACAAATGCGAATCACCCTCGAAACAGCACCCCTTCACCCCCCCTCCTCCCTCCCCCCCCCGACCTCGCAATTGCCGCAAACAAACGTAAACTCACATTGCAAACTTCCTCCCAATGTGGCAGACCCAGGAATGATGTCGTAAAGCCCTGTAGAGCAGTGTCGTAAACCCCGGAAGGTGCAGCGAACTCTAGAACAATGTTGAACACTCGAGGAGGGTGAAGTGAACATTTTATTTTTTTATCATTATCGTTGTTCAAGAAGGGAATACTAAACATGGAATTGTTTCTATTATTATTTTAATTATTGCTGTTGTTTAAGAAAGAAATAATAATTATAAACATATGTTTTTTATTATTATTTTAATTATTGTTGTTGTTTAAGACAGAAATGCTAACTAAAAAAATAATGTTTCTTTAATCATTTATTGTTGTTGTTTAAGAAAGAAATACTAACAAAAAAAATATGTTTCTATAATCTTTTATTATTTTTGTTTAAGAAAGAAATACTAACAAAAAATTATGTTTCTATAATCTTTTATTATTGTTGTTTAAGAAAGAAATACTAACTAAAAAAATTATGTTTCTATTATTTTTTTTTTATTATTGTTGTTGTTTAAGAAAGGAGCAATAATAATAACATTACGTTCTCATTATAATTGTGGTACAAAAGAAAAATAACAACAAAAACAACATTATTCTTTGCTGTACATGAAAGGAATAAAAATAATAAATCTCTTATTGCTGTTGTGTACACGTAAAATACAAAAAATAAATGAGAAAATAAAAAAGGAATACATCTTTCCCTATTATTGCTATCCAAACGTAAAATGAATGAGAATGAAGAAAGGAATTTTCAAAAATCTAAATAACGTTGTCGTATACATGAAAAATAATTAAGTACATGTGTAGATCAAAAAAGGAATAACGTAAAATAGAACAAATAAATAGATGCCGTATCTTTTTATTACTATTATTGTATTATGTACAATAAAATGAATAATGTGTAGAATTAACACATAGAAGTAAACAGAAAAAAAAATCTGTGAATAAAGATTTTTTTTCTAATTATTATTGTTGTTGTTGCGTACATGAAGAATAAATAAATACTGAATAAAGATAGGAATGATGTAAATACAGGAAAGATAAATGTTAAACGCTCTAGAAGGTTGCCATAAACACTTTTTTTTATTTGTTGTCATGTATAATAAATAACACAAGTGAATCAAGACTTTGAAAAAAATATATATATTGTGGTTGTTGTTGTGTACACCTGAATAAATAAACAAATTAGTGAATAAAGAGACGAATAATTTATGTACAGGAATGGTAATAAGATGAAGGAATTTATTTACCTGCTTTGCGCGTATTTCAAATCTGTGTTAATAATATGTCTTACACTCGCCCCCCCCCCCGCTATTAGAATATTAATGAATAAATGAAAGTAACAACAATATTGAACTTTAATTGAAAAATGCCTTCAAAAATTTTAAAAAAAGAAAAAAAAAAACCCCACACCCCTTCTTCTTTTTTTTTCTTCTCTCTTACCCCCCTTTTTTCTTTCTCCTCCTTCCTTTCCCTCCTCCCCTTTTCCCCCCTTCCCCCCGTCCTTCCCTCCCCTTCCCCTCCCTCCCCCCCTCTGTCCCTCCCTCTCAAGCCTTCATTTCATTATCTCTCCTTGCTATGTCTCGTCTTTATGTTGACAATTTTTTTCAGATTCCTCCTAACACCCAATTTCTTCAGATAAGCTTTTCCATTTCCAAATTAGGCAGAGACCCATTATTTTCTTCTATGTTTGTTCTGCCTTTATATTTCATTTTCTCCTGGTTATTATTCTCTCTTTATCTTTTTCCTTTCATCTATTCGTTTTTCTCTCACTTGTTTCTCTCTCTCTCTCCTGTTCCCATTTGCTCTGATTTCATTTATTTCTTCCACCCTTCTTCCTCCTTCCAATTATTTTCCTTTTCTCCATTTTTCGTTCTATTTTCTTTTTCTCCCCTTTATTCTATTTTCCATCTCCTTTTTTTTTTTTTCATTTCTCCCCCCGCCCTTTTTCATTTTATTTTCTCGTCCTCCATTTATTATTCTATTTTCCCTTTCTCCTCTTTTTTACTCAAATCCCCTCTTTCTCCCATTTTTATCCTATTGTCTCTCTCTCTCTCTCTCCCTTTATCCTTGAACTTTCTCTTTCTCCCTTCCTCCCTCCCTTTTTGCCGTGCGTCGCTCCCACCGCTTCTCTCTCCTTAGATCCCATATTCATCCAACGTTTACTCTTATTCCTTATTTCTACTTTATTTCTCCTTTGCAACACTGGCGAATCTTCGTCATTGCACGCACGAGCTCCCGTTGCTCATTGTTGCAACATCACGAGTCAATTGAGGGCGAAATACAGGTGTTGCATATCACACGGAGGGAGCTGGGGGTTGGGGGTGGGGGGGGGTTTGGGGGACGGGGGGGGGCTTAGGGCTTGGGGCCGGGGAGGGGGGGGGGGGTGGAGGGTGCTGGTCTGTGTCCACGGGGGGAGTGGGGGGGTTGGGGGGGGGGAGGGGGGGGGGGGGTTTGGGGGGGGAGGGGAGGGGGGGGGGGGGGGGG
>NC_091549.1:5776766-5791766 GCF_042767895.1 Penaeus vannamei
GACTTCATAGGGGGACCGACTCCTGGGGCTTTCGCTGCGAAGGGTAACAGGATCTGGAACCGGGGTGGGGGGGGAGAAGGGGCTGGGGGGGTGATATGGCACCGGGGGGGAAGAGGGGGAGGGGTGGGGCATGATATGGCACCGAGGGGGGAAGGAGGGGGACGGGTGGGGCTGATCTGGCACCGGGGGGGAGAGTGGGAAGGGGTGGGGCTTGATCTGGCTATACCGGCGGGAGGGGGAGGGGTGGGGCTGATATGGCACGGGGGGGGGGAGAAGGGGAGGGGGGGCTGAATCTGGCACCGGGGTGTCTGGGGAGGGGATGATCCTGGAATGGCACTTGGGACGAGGCACTAAGGGATGAGAGAGAGGCGCACCCTGGGGAGGACGTCGAATGGCTACCCTGGGGCGACTGGGGCTATTTAGAGGGGCGGAGGGGAGGGGGGAGGGGGAAGGGGGAAGGGGGCCTTAAGTGGATTCCTTCGGAGGCTCCTTAGAATACTGAAGTGTTGGAGGAGGAGATTAGGGGAATGGGGTAAAGGCATGGGGGAGGGAGGGGGATAAGAAAGAGGGGTGGAGGGTGGGGAGAAAAAAAAAAGGGAGGAGGAAGTTGGGGGAGAGAAGGCAGAGAGGGAGGAAGGAAAGAAAGAAAAGGAAGGAGGAGGTTGAGGGACGGGGAGGAAGGAAGAAAGGGAGAGAGAGAAATGAAGGAGGGAGGGAGGGAGGGAGGAAGAAAAGGGAGGAGGATTGAGGGAGGAGGCAGAAGGAGGAAGAAAAGGAAGGGAGAAAGGGAAGGAGGGTTGATGGAAAGGAGGGAGGAAGGAAGGAAGGAGGAGGAGGAAGAAGAAAAGGGAGGGTTGAGGGAAGGGAGGAATGAAGGGCGGGACGGAGAGAAGGGAGGAAGAAAGAGAGGGAGAAAAGAAAGAAGGGTTGATGGAAGGAAGAGACGGAGGGAGGGAAAAAGAGAATTAAGGAAGAGCGGTGAGAGAGAGAGAGAGAGAGAGAGAGAGAGAGAGAGAGAGAGAGAGAGAGAGAGAGAGAGAGAGAGAGAGAGAGAGAGAGAGAGAGAGAGAGAGAGAGAGAGAGATAAGATCAGGAACGAGAGATTGCGAGGGGAGAAGAAAGGGGAGTCTGAGGGAAGGTGAGGGAGAGCGAAAGATAATGTCAAAGTTGAGAAAGGAAAGGACAGGGAGGGAGGGAGAGAGGGAAGGAAGGAGGGAGGGAGTGAGGGAAGGAAGGAGGGAGGGAGGGAGGAGAGGAGGAGAGGGAAGGAAGGAGGGAGGGAGGGAGAGGGAAGGAAGGAGGAGAGAGAGGGGAAGGAAGGAGGGAGGGAGAGGGAAGGAAGGAGGGAGGGAGGGAGAGAGAGGAAAGGAGGGAGGGAGGGGAGAGAGAGAGTGAAAGGAGGAACGGAAGGAGAAAAAGGGAAGGAGAGAGAGTGAAGGAGGGAGAGAGAGAGGGAAGGAGGTAGGGAGGGGGGAAGGAATGAGGGATAGAGAGAGGGAAGGAGGGAGAGAGAGACAGAGGGAAGGAGGGAGTAGGTGAACACGGATGATCAGGGGTGTGGGAGGTGGGAGATAGTGAGGGTGGCAGGGGGCGAACGGGAAGGGGAAGGGGAAGGGGGGGGGGCGGGAAGGCACCACCACCACCACCACCTGGCAAGACTAATGTCCGGGAAAGGGACCCGTGCACGAGTGATGCTGAACTTGTATGACGTGGCTTGAGCGATGGCTTCTCGGACCTCCTGTTCTCCCGCGTTTCATCGCCGCTGGCCGAAGGGGGGCGAGTTATCCCAGGGAGCGGGGAGGGGGGAGCGATCCCAGGGGCGGGGAGGGGGGGGGCGATCCCAGGGGCGGGGGAGGGGGGGGAGCGATACCAGGGGCGGGGGAGGGGGGTGGCGATCCCAGGGGCGGCAGGGGAGGGGGAGGGAGCGATCCCAGGGGGGGAGGGGGGGGGGCGAGCGATCCCTAGGGCCGGGGGGAGGGGGGGGAGGCGATCCAGGGGCGGGGGAGGGGGGGAGCGATCCCAGGGGCGGGGGAGGGGGGGAGCGATCCCAGGGGCGGGGGAGGGGGGGGCGATCCCAGGGGCGGGGGAGGGGGGTGGGGCGAGCGATCCCAGGGGCGGGGGAGGGGGGGAGCGATCCCAGGGGGGGAGGGGGGGGGGGCGAGCGATCCTAGGGCCGGGGGAGGGGGGGGGAGCGATCCCAGGGGCGGGGGAGGGGGGGAGCGATCCCAGGGGCGGGGGAGGGGGGTGGGGCGAGCGATCCCAGGGGCGGGAGAGGGGGGGGGGGGGCGAGCGATCCCAGGGGCGGGGGAGGGGGGGGAGCGATCCCAGGGGCGGGGGAGGGGGGGAGCGATCCCAGGGGCGGGGGGAGGGGGGGGGAGCGATCCCAGGGGCGGGGGAGGTGGGAGTGGGGCGAGCGATCCCAGGGGCGGGAGAGGGGGGGGCGAGCGATCCCAGGGGCGGGGGAGGGGGGGGAGCGATTCCAGGGGCGGGGGAGGGGGGAGCGATCCCAGGGGGCGGGGGGAGGGGGGGGAGCGATCCCAGGGGCGGGGGAGGGGGGGAGCGAGTCCCAGGGGCGGGGGAGGGGGGGAGGCGATCCCAGGGGCCGGGGGGAGGGGGGGAGCGATCCCCAGGGGCGAAGGGGGAGGGGGGGAGCGATCCCAGGGGCGGGGGAGGGGGGGAGCGACTCCCAGGGGCGGGGGAGGGGGGGAGCGATCCCAGGGGCGGGGGAGGGGGGGAGCGATCCCAGGGGCGGGGAGGGGGGGGAGCGATCTTCCAGGGGCGGGGGAGGGGGGTGGGGCGAGCGATCCCAGGGGCAGGGGAGAGGGGGGGGGCGAGCGATCCCAGGGGCGGGGGAGGGGGTGGGAGCGATCCCAGGGGCGGGGGAGGGGGGGAGCGATCCCAGGGGCGGGGGAGGGGGGGGGAGCGATCCAGGGCGGGGGAGGGGGGGAGCGATCCCAGGGGCGAGGGAGGGGGGGAGCGATCCCAGGGAGCGGGGGAGGGGGGGAGCGATCCCAGGGGCGGGGAGGGGGGGAGCTGGGATCCCAGGGGCGGGGGAGGGTGGTGGGGGGGGGAGGGGGCTGTTGGCGAGCGTCACCATAAACTCGCCGGCAGGGAGTGGTGATTGCGGGAGCGTTAGTGATTTTAGCGGGTATGTTGGTGGTGGTGAGAAAGCTGAGGCAAGGGAAGAAATGTATCAAGAACTCGATACAAGAGGAGGACAGAAAAAGATTTATAGAATAGCAAAGGCCAGAGACAAGAGTACGAAAGATCAGACACATATCAGGCATATGAAGGATACAGAAGGAAATGTTTTGTATGATGATGATGCTATAAAAAGGAAGATGGAAGGAATATTTTGAAACTTAATGAATGTAGAGAACTCCAAGAGTGGAAACAGGGAGCGGGCTTACCAACAGAGAGGAGGACTGATAACATATCACGTAGAGAAGTGGAAAAGGCGCTGAGAATAATGAAATCAAACAAAGCTGTTGGATCCCGGATAACATCCCGATAGAGAGCATGGAAAAGCCTTGGGGGAGGCTGCTGTAGATGTTTTGTGGGATCTTTTAAATAAAAATATATGAGCAAGAGAAAGAGATCCATCCATCGGAGTGGAGGAAGAGCACTGATTGTGCCCATATATAAACAGAAGGGTAACATCCAGGACTGCACTAACTACAGGGGGAATTAAATTGGATCTCACATACAATGAAGCTTTGGGAAGTACATTTAATAATATGATAAAGAGAACTATTGGAATGAGCATCGAGGCTGAAACGGTCATCAGTGAGAACCAGTTTGGATTTGTTAAGGGAAGACAGACATCAGATGCTATTTTTGCCTTAAGACAGACAATGGAAAAGTACAGGGAGAAACAGAAGGGACTGCACATGGCTTTCATTGACCTCGAGAAGGCGTATGATCGTGTACCGAGGTCAGAGGTATGGAGGTGCATGAGAGAAAAGGGAGTGAGCGAGAAGTATGTAAGATTGGTTCAAGATATGTATAGAGATGTAACATCACAAGTTAGTAGTTGCGTCGGAATAACGGATGAATTTAACATCAAAGTAGGACTCCACCAGGGCTCTACTCTCAGTCCGTATATATTCGACCTTATAATGGACGTTCTAAGCGAAGGGATTCAAGAGGAGGCACCCTGGACAATGTTATTTGCAGATGACATTGTCTTGGTGTGTAAAACAAAAGAATCATTGAGAGAGAAACTTTCGCAATGGAAGAGGGCTTTGGAGGACCGAGGCTTGAAGATAAGCAGAACAAAGTCTGAGTACCTCTCATTTAATTTTTTTTGAGGAGGAAAATGGGGTGGAAATGGATGACGAGATCATTAAGAGGGTACCAGCTTTTAAATATCTAGGCTCACATGTGACAGAGGACGGTGAACTGGATGTAGAAGTAAATCAACGCATTCAGTCAGGGTGGCAGGCATGGAGAAGGTTTTCAGGAGTACTCTGCGACAAGAAGATCAGCGCAAGACTCAAAGGGAAGGTTTACAAAACAGCTGTGAGACCTGCTATCCTTTATGGGAGCGAGACATGGCCAATTAAGAGGGTGCATGAAAAGAAGGTGAATGTAGCAGAGATGAGGATGTTAAGGTGGATGTGTGGTGTGTCACGAGGAAGGATAAGATCAGGAATGACTACATCAAAGGTACAGTCAAGGTCACAGAAGTGAGTGCAAAGATGCAAGAAAAAAAGGATTAAATGAGTATGGGCATGTCATCAGAAGTGAAAGAAGGCTATATTGGAAAACAAGTTATGGAAAATGCACGTGGATGGACGTAGAAGGAGAGGTAGACCCCAAATTAAGTTGGAGGGAAAGGCTAAAAGAAGATCTGGAAGACAAGGGACTCAGAAAGGAAGATGCAATGGACAGAGCAAGACTGGAAGAAGCTAGGCGAGGAACAGTGACCCCCATATAGAAATGGGAATAAGCTGAAGAAAAAGAAGTTGGTGGTGAGTGAGAAAGGGGGGGGGGGAGGTGAAGGAGAAAGGGGGAAGGAGGAAGGAGGAAGAAGGGGGGCGGTCAAGAGGGAGGAAGGGGGTAGGGGGTTGGGGGAAGGAGGGAAGGAGGGAAGGGGGTAGGGGGAAGGTGGAAGTGGGGTAGGGGGTTGTGGGGAAGGAGGAAGGGGGTATGGGGTTGGGGAAGAAGGAGGAAGGGGGTATGGGGTTAGGGGGAAGGTGGAAGGGGGTAGGGGGTAAGAGGGGAAGGAGGAAGGGGTACGGGGTAGGGGGAAGAAAGGGGGACAGTCAAGAGAGAGGGAGGGGGTAGGGGATAGGGGGATGGAGGGAAGGGGAAGAGAGGGGGCGGTCAAGAGGGAGGGGGAGGGGGAGGGGCGTAACTATGAGCAGATTCCTGTCGGGAATTTCGCTCATTATGTAAACTGATTTTGGGAAGGGATTTGGGGGTTAATGCGTGCGTCATTAAGTCTGGGTAATTAGATCATTCTCATTGAGATTGAGAATATTGGTCGGCCGAGGGAGGGGGGGGGGAGAAGGGAGGAGAGGGAGGAGAGGTAGGAGGGAGGGGGAGAAGGAGAGTGGGGTTGAGTGCAAAAAAAAATAGTGCAGATCTTCGCACACTTTGCGGGGAGCGCGTATTGTGGAAGGAAGGGGAAATATCGCGGAATTTTTGAAAAAGTTTTTGATCGAGGGACGGGCGGAAATGCGTGGGAATTGAGTGTAACGAGAAGATCGCGCAGATCATGTGATTTGAGCGAAAAGAGCAAAGAAGAAGTTGGTTGAGCATTTTGAGCAAAATAGAGGAAAAAAGAACCTTCAACTCAGGAAAAAATGACAGACATGTTTATAGAAAAGCTGTTGGTTGAGCATTTTGCGCAAAATAAGGAGATACAAATATACACGAGGTAAAAAAACAAACAAACATATCTTGACAGAGAAGTTGGTTGAGCATTTTGTGTAGAATAGAAGAAAAAAGAACCCTCAATCCTTGAAAAAAGATTACATACATCTTTACAGAGAAGGAGTTGGTTGAGCATTTTGCGTAAAATAGAGAAAAAAGTATCCCCACTCTTAAAAAATACATACATGTTTACAGAGAAGGGGTTGGTTGAGCATTTTGCGTGAAATAAGAAGAAAAAAACATACTCGGGATAAAATAATTGCACAAATCTTTAATATGAAAATCCAAGGGAATTATAAAAAAAACATCCGAAATTGATACAAATCTGAAACATTTGAATCATTCGCATTTACGTGGGGAAAAGCAACATTTATTCGAACATCCTACTCGAACAGTAGAAATGGAAACGAGAAGAGAGCAACAGAGGGAGTGACAGAAGAAGAAGAAGAAGAAGAAGAAGAAGAAGAAGAAGAAGAAGAAGAAGAAGAAGAAGAAGAAGAAGAAGAAGAAGAAGAAGAAACGGAAGCAGAATAATAATGATATGAAGAAGGGGAAGAGGAAGAGGAAGGGGAGGAAGAAGAGGAAGAGGATGAGAAGCAAAAGAAGAAAGGGGGAAGAGGAGGAGGAGGAGAAAGACGGGAATGTCGCGTAAATGAGACGGAATGGTCGGTCGGACAAGTGACGTGAGGGAAGCGAGATAATGCGATAATGTTGTGCATAAAGAGACGGGATCCTGGGAGATTGGATGTACGAGGCAGAGGAGGGGAGGGAGAGAAAGGGACAGACAGACAGGGACAGAGAGTGAGAGTGAGACAGAGACAGAGACAGACAGACAGACAGAGGTAGAGAGAGAGAGAGAGACAGACAGACAGACAGACAGGCAGGCAGACAGACAGACAGACAGACAGACAGACAGACAGACAGACAGACAGAAAGAAACAGAGGCAGAGACAGAGAGAGATAGGTAGAGAGAAAGAGAGAGAGGTAGACAGAAAGAGAGAGACAGGTAGAGAGGAAGAGGGAGAGGTGGAGAGAAAGAGAGAGAGGGGGAGAGAAAGAGAGAGAGGAAGAGAGAAAGAGAGAGAGAGGTAGAGAGAAAGAGAGAGAGAGGTAGAGAGAAAGAGAGAGACAGGTAGAGAGAAAGAGAGAGAGGTAGAGAGAAAGAGAGAGAGAGGTAGAGAGAAAGAGAGAGAGAGGTAGAGAGAAAGAGAGAGAGAGGTAGGGAGAAAGAGAGAGAGAGGTAGAGAGAGAGAGAGAGAGAGAGAGAGAGAGAGAGACAGGGAAAGAGAAAGAGAGAGAGAGAGAGAGAGAAAGAGAGAGAGAGCGAGAGCGAGAGGAGGGGGCGGGCGACCGGAGCAGAGATCGGGGTCTCAGGAGAGTGTCGTATACGGCTTTATGGCCACTGGTTCTGTGTCCAGCTGTGTTTACATTACCTCGGCGGCCGTATGGCACCCGCGCTCCCGTGTTTGACCTGCAGATTTTGGTAATTTGGAGGGACCTCTGTTGACACCCCTCCCCCCCCCTTTCCCCTCCCTCCCTCCCTCCCTCCCTGGCGGATCCCTGGCGCGAGGAGGAAGGGAGAGGGAGAAAGGGAGAGGGGATAAGCCGTGTGGATGTCGAGGGGATAAGTGGAAAGGATATGGAGAGGGGAATAAGAGCAGAGGGTGATAACTGGTGAGGATTGGGGTGGGAAAAGAGAGCGATCGGATGGAGAGGCGACTTCAGGAGGGAAACCCTAATCCTTTTTTCAGTAATTAGGATAAATGTCGAGGGCGATTGGGATGGGGAGGGAGATGAGTTTTTTTTTTTTTTTTTTTTTTTTTTTTTTCTTTTTTGAGAGAGAGAAGAGAGAGAGAGAGAGAGAGAGAGAGAGAGAGAGAGAGACAGAGAGAGAGTGAGAGAGAGAGAGAGAGAGATAGGGAGAGAAAGAGAGAGTCGCGAATGTTTTACTGCGGGGGAGTGGGAGAAAGAGAAAGAGATAGATAGATCGATATATAGATCGATCGATAGATAAATAGATAGATAGAGATAGAAAAAGAGAATGAATGAGAAAGAGAGAGAGAGATAGATAGAGAGAGATAGAGATAGACAAAGAGATAGATAAAGAAAAAGAAAGAGAAAGAAAAAGAGAATCGAGGATGCTGATAAAACACAAAGACCCAACACCCGGAGATAACGCCGAGGATCAGGATATCAGATCAGGATACAGGATAAGCGGAGGAAGGCGAGAGAGGACGAAGGACAGGTAAGTGTATTTGATACGAGAACTCGGAACCAAAGCGACGGAAATAACTGTTGGAGAGCTTTGGACTGTACTGCTGCGGAGGGGAAATAAGACGGGGTGGTGGTAAAGGAAAGGGAGAGAGAGGGAGAGGTGGAGAGAGAGGGTGGTGGTAAAGGGGAGGGAGAGAGGGATGGTGGTGAAGGAGGGGTGTAGAGGGATGGTGGTAAAGGAGGAGAGGGAGAGAGAAGGGTGATAGAAGGGGAGGGAGAGAGAGGGTGGTGGTAAAGGAGAGGAAATAAGACGGGGTGGTGGTAAAGGAGAGGGAGAGCGAGGGTGATGAAGGAGAGGGGGAGAGAGGGATGGTGGTAAAGGAGAGGGGGAGAGAGGGTGGCTGGTAAAGGGGGATGGAGAGAGAGGGTGGTGGTAAAGAGGAGAGGTGGAAAGGGATGGCGATAAAGGATAGGGGAGAGAGAAGGTGATGAAGGGAGAGGGAGAGAGATGTGGTAGTAAAGGAGATGGAGAGAGACGGGTGGTAAAGGAGAGGAAATAAGACGGGGGTGGTGGTAAAGGAGAGGGAGAGAGAGAGGATGATGAAGGAGAGGGAGAGAGGGATGGTGGTAAAGGAGAGGGAGAGAGGTGGTGGTAAAGGAGAGGTGGAGAGGTGGTAAAGGAGAGGAGAGAGAGATGGTGATAAAGGAGAGGGAGGAGAGAGTGGTGATAAAAGGAGAGGGAGAGAGATGGTGATAAAGCGAGAGGGAGAGAAGGTGGTGATGAAGGAGAGTGGAGAGAGGTGGTGGTAAAGGAAAGGGAGAGAGATGGTGATAAAGGAGAGGGAGAGAGAGGGGGATAAAGGGAGAGGGAGAGAGAGGGGTGGTAAAGAGGGGGAGGGAGAGAGAAGGTGATGAAGGAGAGGGAGAGAGATGGTGGTAAAAAAAGGAGATGAGAGAGAGGGATGGTGGTAAAGGAGAGGGAGATGGCGATGAAGAGGAGAGAGGTAGAGAGTGATGGTAGGGTAAAGGAAGAGGGTGAGAGAGATGGTGGTAAAGGAGAGGGAGAGAGAGGGTGATGAAGGGAGATGGAAAGGGGTGGTGGTAAAGGGGAAATGGAAAGGGATGGTGGTAAAGGAGAGGGAGAGAGATGATGATAAGGAGTGGGAGAGAGATGACGATAGAAGGAGAAGGAGAATGGTAATGAAAAGAGATGGAGATAAAGGAGATATAAAGAGATTGCGATGAAAGGAGAGGTAAAGAGATGACGATAAAGGAAATATAAAGAGATGATGATGAAGAGAGATAAAGAGTTGGTGATAAAAGGGGAGGGAAGATAGCGATAGAAGTAGAGGGAAGAAAAAGGGGAAAATAAAGAAATGGCGATGAAATGAGAATAGAAAGAGATAGCGATGAAGGGAGAGGCGAAGAGACGATGGTAAAGGAAGGAGGAAGCAGACGGCGATGAAGAGGGAGAGGCAGAGACAGAATTGGAGGGAGGAAAAATAGAGACAACATGACAGAGAGAGAGAGACAGTGGGAGAAAAGAAAAGATGAAGGAGGAGGAGTAGGAGGAGGGAAAGAAGAAGAAGAAAAAATATAAAAAAATAAAGAGAGTGGGAAGAGGAAGAGGAGGTGAAGCATAAGAAGAAAGGAGGAAGAGGAGGAGAAAATCAGAAGAGAAGAAGGAAAAGAAGAAAGGATGAAGAGGAGGAGGATAAGAAACATGGGGAGAAGCTGAAGAAGAGGAGGAGGAGGAGAAAAAGCAGAAGAGGAGAAGCAAAAGAGAAAGAGAGAAGAAGAAGAAGAAGAAAGAAAAAGAAGAAAAGGAAGAAGGAGAAGAAGAAGAAGAAGAGGAAGAGGAGAATGGAGGATGCATTGGCCGGCGAGCGAGAGAGCGAAACTTGTCGGATTAATTAGCGGAGCGCGAAACAAAGGGGGGAAAGATCGGGTCACAGCCGCAAATGTTGACCTAAGGCTTAATTAAGAGGGTTTTTTTTTCTTTCTTTTTTTTTCTCTGGCTGGGTGATTCTCTCGTTCTCTCTCTCTTTCTCGGTCTCCGTTTTTCTTTTATTCTTTTTCTCTCTTTCTCTTTTTCTCTTCCTCTTTCTGCTTCTCTTTCTCTTTCTCTCTCTCTCTCTCTCTCTCTCTCTCTCTCTCTCTCTCTCTCTCTCTCTCTCTCTCTCTCTCTCCCTCCCTCCCTCCCTCCCTCCCTCCCTCCTTCTTTCTTTTTTTCTATCTTCTTTCTCTCTCTCACCTCTCTGTCTCACTCTCCCTTTCTTTCCCTCATCTTCCTTTGTCCTTTATTCTTTCCTTCTCTTTTTCACCCTTCTTTCGCGTTCCCTTTCTCTTAAGACAAGCGAGCGTCGAAGATAACGAAGCAGTTCATAAAATTCGAGAAAGAAAAAAACGCTCGTTCGCCCGCGGTGATTGGCGTATTTTTTCATCTTTTTCATCTTTTTTTCTTTTTGTATTGTAAGTTTCTTTTTTCCCCCTGAATTTTGGGGGGATTTCTTCATATCAGAACATGATTTTCTCTGTTGATTATCGCCGTGTTGACCTTGGGATGGAGTAGATGGAGAGGTAATTTGATTTTTTGTTTTTTTGTGTTATTGTTTTGTCTCTTTTTTTATGGCTCTGTTTTGTTTTTGATGTTTGTCCAATAAAGTCTTCTTCCCATTCCGCTAGGTTAACTTCCCGAAACGAGGGAAACGTGAGCAAAGATTTCCCGCGCTTGAAGACAATGAATATGGAAATCAGCCAATGAGAACGCGCGGCGGCCGCTGATGTCATCTATGAACCCGCTGATTGGCTGTCGCGTCCGACGCCTGGAGCCGCTCATTGGCTGGATTCTCCCCCGTCGAAGGAGAAAGACGGGGGAAAAATTTGAAAGGTTTCCCCTAGGATCGGGTATGCGTTTTGACCGTTTGGCAACCGCTCGTGACAGCCGTGACGCCCGTGCTTTGACGTGCTTTGACGGGTGTGACGTGGGCGGGATGCCGGGACAATGGCGGCCTTGCGTCTCATTTGCCGCGCGACATCTCGCCTCTTTTTGCGCTCGTTTCCCGCGTCTCTGCCTCCGCTGCCCTCGCAGGCGCGTTCGTTTCCGTCCATTAGGGCAGAATTATATATGTGTGTGTGTGTGTGTGTGTGCGTGCGTGTGTGTGTGTGTGTGTGTGTGTGTGTGTGTGTGTGTGTGTGTGTGTGTGTGTGTGTGTGTGTGTGTGTGTGTGTGTGTGTGTGTGTGTGTGTGTTTATATATATATATATATATATTTGTATATAATGTATATGAATAGATGAATATGTAAATATAAATGTAATTATGAATATCAATATATGTTCGTGTGTGTGTGTGCCTGTATTATCGTTTGCGGTTGCGTGTGTGTGTGTGTGTGTGTGTGTGTGTGTGTGTGTGTGTGTATGTATGTGTATGGGTAAATAAATAAATAGATATTGATACATATGTATAGGTACACACACACGTACATGAACACGTGTATAAGCATATGCATATATATTTATTAGTTCTCGGGGCCATGGAGCCGCACCTGTCCCCGCGGGCGACACTCCCGGCGCCAGGCTCTTTGACACGCCCAGATTTACTTTTTCAAAAGGGAATGTCCTTCTCGACGCTTCTTCCTCTTCCCCTGTTCGTTGTAGCTCTCTCTCTCATTCTCTTCCTTGGTTTCCTCTTGTTTATCTTTTTTTTTTTTAACTTCCTTTCCTTACTTCGTGTATATTCTTTTTTTCGCTCGCTCTGTTGTCTTCATACTTTTCTTAATACTCCCTTCCAGTTCCTCTTTCGTCGGTCCTCCCCCATTTCTTCTTTCGTGTTTTCTCTTCTTCCCTTCTCCCTCCCTCCCTTCTTCGCTCGCGTTCTTTTTCTCCGCTTTCCAAGATTCCCTTTTCGTCGTTCTTGCTACCTCTCTTTGGTTTTCTTCCTGTTCCTTTTTCGCCCCCCCCTCTCTCTCTCTCCATCCCTCGCGTTATCCTTTTCGTCACTCCTCTTAGACCTCCTTGATTTTCTTCCTATTCCCTTTTCGTCCCTCCTCTTTCTCTCTTCGCTTTTCTTGCACTTCCCTCTTCGTCACTCCTATCCCTCTTTGGTTTTCCTCCTATTCCTCTTTTGTCCCTCTTCTCTATCTCTCTCTCTCCCCCTTTCGCTTTACTTGCACTTCCCTCTTCCTCTCCATCACTCCTATCACTTCCATTTTCGTCATTCGTTCTACCCCTCTTCGATTTCCCTCCCCTATTCCCCCTTTCGTCCCTCCCTCTCTCTCTCCCTCCTTCGCTATACTTCTTGCACTTCCCTTCTCCTTTCCATCACTCCTACCCCTCTTCGATTTCCCTCCTATTCCCCTTTCGTCCCTCCTCTCTCTCTCCCTTCTTCTCTCTACTTGCACTTCCCTCTTCCTCTTCATCACTCCTACCCCTCTTCGATTTCCCTCCTATTCCCCTTTCGTCCCTCCTCTCTCTCTCTCTCTCTCCTACCGTGGCTCTACTTGCACTTCCCTCTTCCTCTCCATCACTCCTATCACTTCCATTTTCGTCATTCCTTCTACCTCCTCTTCGATTTCCCTCCTATTCCCCTTTCGTCCCTCCTCTCTCTCTCCCTCCATCGCTTTACTTGCACTTCCCTTCTCCTTTCCATCACTCCTACCCCACTTCGATTTCCCTCCTATTCCCCTTTCGTCCCTCCTCTCTCTCTCCCTCCTTCGCTCGCCTCCTCCACTCGACCCGTTGGTTTAGTGCCGTCGTTTGCACGTCGTCGGGCCGGCGTGGTTACGGCGGGGCAGTGAAGCAGACCAGGTTTATGTGTCTCTAACCGGCGCGGCGACCACCTGTCCCTCCCCTCTCCCTCTCCCTCTTCCTCGATCTCTTCCTCTTCCTCTTCCTCTTTCCTGTACCTGTTCCTCTTTCTCTTTCCTATTCTTGTCCCTCTCTCTCTTTGCTTTTCCTCTTGTTCTTCCTCTTTCCTGTACGTGTCCCTCTTTCTCTTTCCTCTTCGTCTTTCCTATTCTTGTCTGTCTCCGTCTTTACTTGTCCTCTTATTTCTTCCTCTTTCCTGTACCTTCTCTTTCCCTTTTCCTCTTCCTCTTTCCTATCCTTGTCCCTCCCTCTCTTTCCTTTTCCTCCTCCTCTTCCTCTTTCCTGTACTTGTCCCTTTCTATCTTTCCTTTTATTTTTCCTCTTTCTTATCCTTGTCCTTCTCTCTCTTTCCTTTTCCTCTTCTCCTTTTTTCCTACTCGTCTTCGTCTTCCTCTTTTCTATCCTTGTCCCTCTCCTTCTCTACTTTTCCTCTCACTTTTCCCTCCTTCTCTTCCGCTCCCTGCTCCCTATCTTTGTCCCTCTCCTTATTTCCTTTTACTCTTCCTCTCCCTATTCCCTCTTCGGCTTCCTCTTCCATTTTCCTTCTCCCTCTTTCCTCTTCTTTCCTTTTCCTCTTCCTCTTCCCTCTTCCCCCTTTCCTTCTCCCTCTTTCCTCTTCCTTTCCCTCTTCTTCCTCTTTCCTCTTCCCTCTTCCTCTGCCTATTCCTCTCTTCCTCCTTCCTCTCCCTCACCTCCCCCCCCTACCAATTCCTGAACCTCGTGCCACCGTGTCGTCTTCCTGACAACACGACGTGTGTGTGGGTCTGTGTGTCGACCTTTTCCGACACGTGTTCGTTAGGTCTTTCATGTGTGCGTGTGCGTGTGTGTGTGTGTGCGTGCGTGTGTGTGTGTGTGTGTGTGTGTGTGTGTGTGTGTGTGTGTGTGTGTGTGTGTGTGTGTGCGTGCGTGCGTGTGTGTGTGTGTGTTTCCTCTATCTTCCCCCTTTCCCTTCCTCTACCCTCCCTATCCACCCCTCCTCTGTCCTCCCCCTCTCTCCCCCCTCCCTCCTCCTCTATCCTCCGCCTCTCCCCCTCCCCTCTATCTCCCCCCCCTCCCCCCCTCCCCCCCCCCCCCCGTGACAACAAAGGGCGCATCATCCTCGGGAGTCACGTCATTTCTCGCCGTTTCTCGCCGCTCCGGACAAAAGGTCACGTGATCGCCCATCGATGAGTCCATTGAGATAGGAGATCCATCCGCCGCCGGTCGGTGTTGGGCCGTTTCTTCCTGTCTTTCTTTCTTCCTTTTGTTTATTTTTCTTTCTTCTTTTGTTTATTTTTCTCTCTGTTGATTTTCCTTTCTTTCTATGTTTAATTATTTTCCTTTTTTCTTTGTTTTATTTATTTTTCTTTCTTTCTTTGTTTATTTTTTCTTTCTTCCTTTGTTTATTTTCCCTTTTCTCTCTTTCTTTGTTTATTTTTCTTCCTTTCTTTCTTTGTTTATTTTCCTTTCTTTCTTTCTTTGTTTATTTTTCTTTCTTTCTTCCTTTGCTTATTTTTCGTTTTTTCTTTATTTTCCTTTCTTTCTTCCTTTGCTTATTTTTCTTTCTTTATTTATTTGTTTATTTTTCTTTCTTTCTTCCTTTATTTATTTTTCTTTCTTCCATTGTTTATTTTTCATTCTTTGTTTATTTTTCTTTCTTTCTTTCTCCCTTTCTTTATTTTTCTTGATTTTCTGTCATTCGTTCTTGCTTTCTTTTTCCGTTCGTTCCCTCCTTTTCTTCCTTCCTTTCTTCCTGTCTTTTTTCAGCTTTTGCCTTTTATTTCATTTTTTTTTCTTTATTCGCTATTTACTATTTGCTTTTTTGTTGATTTTCCATCTTCTCGCCTCTTCTAGCCTCTTCTATTCTCATCTCTCATCTAGAGCTTTCTTCCTCTCCTTCCTACCTCTTAATTCCTTCCTCTCCTTCCTCCATCTCCTTCCTTCCTCTAATTCCTTCCTTTCACATCCTTCCTCAATCGTCTGGACATGGGGGGGGAGGGGGGGGGTAAAGGGGGGGGAGAAGGAAGAGGTTTTAGGAGTGGGCAAGGAAGCTTGGGG
>NC_091549.1:5796251-5806251 GCF_042767895.1 Penaeus vannamei
TTTATTATTCTTTATTATTTTTACTAGTTTTATTTAATTATATATTTTTTGCTAAGGTATATTTGGATTTTCCGTTTTTTTGTTTTTTTTTGTATTTGCAGATTTTGTAAAGTTATTTATATGTTTATTTATTTGTTATTGATATTATTATCATTGTCATTACTATTATTATTATCATTATGGTAGAAAAACCTACAATGCACAGGCTAGATTTCTTGAAATAAATGAGACAACAGTTTTGGAATCCTGAATAATAATTATCATTAATATCGTTTTTATTATTATTATTTATATATTTATTGATTTATTTACGCCTGACTTTATATTTTGATTATTATTGTTTATCTATTGATTTGTTTATTTACGTATTTTATATATTTTTGGATATGTTGTTACTAACTTTTGCCTCTGGGTTATATTTGATTTTCTTTTTTTCAAGTAAATGTGGAAAGAAAGATATATTAATAGATGTAAATAGATATAGGTTGATGAGCGGGTGGACAGGTCGAAGGGGTGAGGGAGAGAGAATGAGGGAAAGGAAAGGAGCGAAGAGTTTGAGAGAAAGGGAAAGAGAAAGAGAGAAAAAAGGTGTAAGAACAAAGAGAATAACGTTTTGGAAGGAAGGAAAGAGAGAGAGAGACGGAGACAGAGCGAGAGTGAGAGAGAGAGAGAGAGAGAGAGAGAGAGAGAGAGAGAGAGAGAGAGAGAGAGAGAGAGAGAGAGAGAGAGAGAGAGAGAGAGAGAGAGAGAGGGAGAGAGATACAAAAGGAAGAGAAAGAATAACAAAGAAAAACAAAAAAGAAAAGAGAATTTCGCATCAAGATAACGAGAGGTGGAGAGAGAGAGAGAGAGAGAGAGAGAGAGAGAGAGACAGAGAGAGAGAGAGAGAAAGGAGAGAGAGAGAGAGAGAGAGAGAGTCAGTCAAGGAGAGGAAAAGCACACAGGAAAATTGCGAAGCGACGAAACCTCTCAGGAAAAATTGAACATATCTGAACCGACCCGACTGAACATCGCTCCGGTATATGTGTTCCTCTGACGATGATAAACTGTCGAGAAAGTCATCGTTCCTCGGGAAAGATTTTCGAGTTTGCGGAGATCGGCCGGTTTTCGAAATACATTTTTATTTTTTATTTTTTTATTTTTTTATTTTTTTTTTATTATTAGTAATAATATATATATATATATATATATATATATATATATATATATATATATATATATATATATTTACTCCAGCTTACATTGTGTCTCTTCTTTCTCATCCTCTCTCTCTCTCTCTCTCTCTCTCTCTCTCTCTCTCTCTCTCTCTCTCTCTCTCTCTCTCTCTCTCAGTCTTCTAGTTTCTTTTTTCCAGCGATTCCTTTGTTCGTTTCCCTCCTCCACTTCTCAACTTTGTTACCCTCCCCTCTCCACCCCTCCGCTTCCTTCCCTCTCCTCCCCTCTCCTCCCTCCGTCCCCCTCTCCTCTCCCTTTCCCATCCCTTTCCCCCTCTCCTCCCCCTCCTTTCCCTTCCCTTCCCAATCCTCCCTCACCCATCCCCTTCCCCCTCCCCTCTCCACCACCTCCCCACCCCTTCCCCTCTCCACCACCTCCCCACCCCTCCCCTCCCCCCTCTCCCTCCTCCCTCCCCCACCCCTCCCCCTCTCCCATCCTTTCCCTTCCCTTCCTCTCCTCCCCCACCCATTCCCCCCTCCCCCTCTCCACCACCTCCCCACCCCTCCCTCCCCTCTCCACCACCTCCCCCACCCCTCCCCCACCCCTCCCCCTCCCTCTCCACCTCCCCATCCTCCTCCCCTCCTCTCCACCCCTCCCCCTTCCTCCCTTCCCCCTCCCCCGCCCCCCCCTCTCTCTCTGGGCCTCCGCTAACCTCATTTCTCCGGGAATTTAACGCCCAATGGACGTCGCGGCGCTCAAAGTTAGTCCCAAGTTGAATCCACGAACTTTGCCTTCATCGCCCCCGCCCCACCACGACCACCGGGAAGAAGAAGCGCGCGTGCTGCGGAGACCCCGTGTTGTCTCACTCTCCCTCGCCCCCTCACCCCCTCCGCCCCAATGCGAAGGGGGGGGGGTGGAGTGTGAGGGGGGAAGGTGGAAAGGTGGGAAGGGGGGGGGGGGTTCGTAGTGTGAGGGGTGGGTGGTGGAAAGGTGGGGTGTTTTCATAGCATGAGGGGAGGTGGGAAAGGGGGAAAGGAGATGGAGAGGGGCGAATCGGGAGGGGGTAGGGAGGGGATTGGAAAAGGGAGGTTAGGGGAAGGGTGGAGACGGGAAAAGGGCGGTAGGGAGGGGAATGGTGGAAAGGGGGTTAGGGAGGGTGTGGAGAGGGGGAAAAGGGGTGGTAGGGAGGGGGGAAAAGGGGAGTTACGGGAGGTTGACGGTATGGACGAAGGAATGGTTAAATGGCGGGGTGATTGGGGGTGAGCGGGTATCTGCTTGGTTTGGCTTTTTTGTGTGTTTTTGTTTTGTTTCTTTGTTTGTGCAATTGGATCTCTTTGTCCTCCCTCCCCCTCCGTCTCCATCTTCTTTTCTCTCTCTTTCTCTTCTCCCTCCCACCCTTCCTCCTCGTCCCTCTCCATCATCATTCTCTCTCTCTCTCCCTCTCTCTCTCTCTCCCCCTCTCCCCCTCTCTCCTCCCTCCTTCCCTCCTTCCCTCATTCCCTCCTTCCCCCTCCCCCTCTCTCTCCTCCCTCCCACCCGTCCTCCCTCTCCCTCACCTCTTTCTTCTCTCTCTCTCTCTCTCTCTTTCTATTTTCGTGTTCTTGTACTCTCTCTCTCTCGCCCATTTATATTTCATCGGCGGCGCCAGAGTTGAAATGCGCGCGGCCGATGGATCGTCGATGCGAAGAGAATAGTTGAAGAATCTTTGTTCTGTTTTGAGTTTTTGTTTTTTTTATCTTCGTTCTTGCTCTTGTTTTAGCTCTGTTTCATTATTTATTCATTATTTCCTTTGCATGGCGTTCTTTGTTCTGTTTAGAGTTTTTTATTTTATCTTCGTTCTTGCTCTTGTTTTATTTATTCATTATTTCCTTTGCATGGAGTTTTTTTTTCTTCGTTCTTGCTCTTGTTTCATTTATTCATTATTTCCTTTGCATGGCGTTCTTTGTTCTGTTTAGAGTTTTTTTTTTCGTTCTTGCTGTTTCATTTATTTATTATTTCCTTTGTTTTTCGTTTCTCTTTCGTTGTGGTGGGAGACTTTTTTTCCTTTCTTTATTTTTCATTGTGTTTTTATGTCATCTTTATTATTATTATTATTTTTATTATTATTTCTTTCTGCTGTTGCTGTCGATGCGAAGAGAATAGTTTAAGAATCTTTGTTCTGTTTAGAGTTTTTGTTTTATCTTCGTTCATGCTCTTGTTTCATTATTTATTCATTATTCCCTTTGCATGGCGTTCTTTGTTCTGTTTTTTTTTTTCGTTCTTGCTGTTTCATTTATTTATTGTGCTGTTTAGAGTCTTTTTTCGTTCTTGCTCTTTTTTTATTATTTATTCATTATTTCCTTTGCATGGCGTTCTTTGTTGTGTTTAGAGTTTTTTTTATCTTCGTTCTTGCTCTTTTTCATTTATTCATTATTTCCTTTGCATGGCGTTCTTTGTTCTGTTGTGTTTAGAGTTTTTTTTTATTATTCGTTCTTGCTCTTGTTTTATTTATTTATTATTTCCTTTGCATGGCGTTCTGTTTAGAGTTTTTTTTTTTATCTTCGTTCTTGCTATTGTTTTATTTATTCATTATTTCCTTTGCATGGCGTTCTTTGTTCTGTTTAGAGTTTTTTTTATCTTCGTTCTTGCTCTTATTTCATTTATTCATTATTTCCTTTGTTTTTCGTTTCTCTTTCGTTGTGGTGGAGGAGACTTTTTTTCCTTTCTTTATTTTTCATTGTGTTTTTTATGTCATCTTTATTATTATTATTTTTTATTATTATTTCTTTCTGCTGTTGCTGTCTATGCGTAGAGAATAGTTTTTTTTTTTTATCTTCGTTCTTGCTCTGTTTCATTATTTGTTCATTATTTCCTTTGCATGGCGTTCTTTGTTCTGTTTAGAGTTTTTTTTATCTTCGTTCTTGCTCTTGTTTTATTTATTCATTATTTCCTTTGCATGGCGTTCTTTGTTCTGTTTAGAGTTTTTTTTTCTCTCTCGTTCTTGCTCTTGTTTCATTTATTCATTATTTCCTTTGCATGGCGTTCTTTGTTCTGTTTAGAGTTTTTTTTCTCTCTCGTTCTTGCTCTTGTTTCATTTATTCATTATTTCCTTTGCATGGCGTTCTTTGTTCTGTTTAGAGTTTTTTTTCGTTCTTGCTGTTTCATTTATTTATTATTTCCTTTGTTTTTCGTTTCTCTTTCGTTGTGGTGGAGGAGACTTTTTTCCTTTTTCATTGTTTTTATGTCATCTTTATTATTATTATTATTTTTATTATTATTTCTTTCTGCTGTTGCTGTCGATGCGTAGAGAAGAGTTTTTTTTTTATCTTCGTTCTTGCTCTGTTTCATTATTTGTTCATTATTTCCTTTGCATGGCGTTCTTTGTTCTGTTTAGAGTTTTTTTTTCGTTCTTGCTCTTGTTTTATTTATTCATTATTTCCTTTGCATGGCGTTCTTTGTTCTGTTTAGAGTTTTTTTTTTATCTTCTTCGTTCTTGCTCTGTTTCATTATTTATTCATTATTTCCTTTGTATGGCGTTCTTTGTTCTGTTTAATTTTTTTAATCTTCGTTCTTGCTCTTGTTTTATTTATTCATTATTTCCTTTGCATGGCGTCTGTGGATAGGTGTTTGTTTTTGTTTCGTTTCTTTAGTTTAGTTTAGTTTAGTCCTTTATTTACCACCCTGGCTAACTGCACAGGCGTGGGCAAGCTGTAGTACATTTGATACATGGTCAAAGCATTATATAATAGTATTACAGAATAAATCTATATCATAAAATTATTACGGTCTAAAATATATCATTCAAAGGAAAAGAACGATCAGTAATTTATCTGCTCATCTGTCAAGCCGGCATACGGCTTGGGCGTGGAAAGGCAATGTAACATTTGATATGTGGTCATGTGATACTACATTCCAAATTTAGGATATAACATAATTATATCTTCCAAGACATCAGATGATATGAAGTAGTTACATAGTTCTCCATACCTCATGCTTGGTGGTCTGAAAGGCTTTCTCTTTATTTTTCATTGTCATCTTTATTATTCATTTATTTATTTTTTGTACTTTGTGTTGTTGCTGTGATTGTTCTTTTTTTTCTGATTCATCTACATCTTTTTTCACTATTTTACTTTTCGTTTTTCTTTCTTATTGGTCTTCTTCCACTCCTCGTACTCTTCTTCTTCCTTCTCCGCCTCCTCCTCCTCCTCCTCCTCCCCCCCCCTCCTCTTCCCCCCCCCTCTTCCCCTCCCCTCCTCCTCCTCCTCCTCCTACTACTACTACTACTACTACTACTACTACTACTTTCCCTCCCCCACCACCTCTTCTCCCTCTTCTCCTTCATCATCCTCCCCTCCCCTCCTTCCTCCTCGGCCGTCATCCTCCACGTGGCTATTTTCCTCCGGCCGCGCGAGCCCCGCCCCGCCCTCGCATCTTTTATCGGATTAAACCTTAACGCCGCCTCGTCCTGCGCGCCCGTTCGCCTCGTCGGGATCCGAGGGGGGGGGGGGGGGGGTCGTGGTTCCAAGCGCCAGGAGGACGCGATTAAAATTACACCGCGGGAGAAGAAAAGAGAGAGGGAGAGGGAGAGGGAGAGGGAGAGGGAGAGGGAGAGGGAGAGGGAGAGGGAGAGGGAGAGGGAGAGGGAGAGGGAGAGGAGAGGGAGAGGGAGAGGGAGAGGGAGGGAGAGAGAGAGAGAGAGAGAGAGAGAGAGAGAGAGAGAGAGAGAGAGAGAGAGAGAGAGAGAGGGAGAGAGAGAGAGGGAGAGAGAGAGAGAGAGAGAGAGAGAGAGAGAGAGAGAGAATAAAGTAGTCTCTTTCCGGTCTGACCTTTTGGAATTTTTGTTTCTTCGTGTCTGGTTATAGGTGCGATCGCTCGTTCGCTTGTTCAGTCGTTCAGTCGTTCACTCACTTGTTCACTCGCTCACTCACTTGTTCACTCGCTCATGTTCATTCATTCTGTCACTCGTTCATTCACTCATTCACTCGCTCTCTTGTTCACTCGTTCACTTATTAACTCGTTCACTTATTAACTCGTTCACTTATTAACTCGATCACTTATTAACTCGTTCACATATTAACTCGTTCACTCACCCCCCCCCCCCAAATTCCAAATGACACTGAGATCTTCATTAGCCTGGACGGGACTCCAACTTTATGTGTCATTTATCAGTCTTGCCGAAAGCCCCCTCCCCCTCCCCACCCGCCCACCCCCGAAAGCCCCCTCACCCCTCCCCACCCGCCCACCCCCCGAAAGCCCCCTTCCCCCTCTCCCCACCCGCCCACCCCGGCAGGAAGCAACGCAGCAGCCGTGCTATGATGGGCGCTGGAGGTGGTGGTGGTGGGGGGGGGGGGTCAGTGCCAACGCAGTGCCAGCCAGAAACGGGGAAGGTACTGCCCGTTATAGGAGGTCGTTCGGCGAGGGGGTGCGGTGGGCTGGGCAGTCCCATGGGGTGCCACGAAGGAAGATCAAGGACCCGAGGGTATGAGGCGGCGTTGGCACTCATGATTCCTGCCCAATGCATGTGGGAACAAAATGGAGGTGATGGGTAGAGGGGGGGGGTATGAGACTATAAGGGGGGGGATTTTTTTATATATATATATATAGTGCTCTCCTCTTCCACCTGTCGATATGAAACCCGTCCAGAGACAAAGAGAAATGTTGAAAAAAAGATGTTTGGCAAACAGTTTTCACCGTGTTTGCCTTCAGATATTTTTTTTTTTTATTTTCCCCCTTTCTCTGTCTCTATCCCTCTCTCTCTCTGTCTCCCTTTCTTCTCTCTCTATCTATCTATCTCTCTCTGTCTCTCACTTTCTCTCCCTCCCTCCTTCTCCATCTCCATTTCCCTCCCTCCCTCTCCATTTCCCACCCTCTCCCTCTCCTTCCCCTCTCACGCCCCGCCTTACCCCCTCTCTCTCTATTTCTCTCCTCTCCCCTAGCCTTCCCCCTTCTCTCTCTCTCACTCTTCCTTTAATTCTCCCACCTTCTCTCTCCATCTCTCTCCTTTTCCTTCCTTCTTTCTCCATCTCACCCTGCACCCCACCAAAGCCGCCGCAATAAAGACGTGTCTCTTCCTCCTCCTCCTCCACCTCCTTTCGTCCTCCTCCTCCCTCTTCCTCCTCCACCTCGTCCATCTCCTCCCTCCTCCTCCTCTTCCTCTTCCTCCCCACCACCCCCGACTCATCCACCTCCTCCTCCTCCTCCTCCTCCATCTCCATCTCCTCCTCTTCCACCTCCTCCATCTCCTTCTCCTCCTCTTCCTGCTCCTCTATCTCCTCCTCCATCTCCTCCTCCTCTTCCTTTTCCTCCTCCTCTTCCTCCTTTTCCTCCTCCTCCATCTCCTCCTCCTCCTCGGGTGCTGGAGGCTGCCATTTCCCAGCTGTAATAACCGGTCGCAGATCACGGTAGATCAAGCCGGAACAAACAGCAGTGCGATACGTATTTTGCTCTCGCCCTTGTGTGCGCGGAGAACAAAGACAAAACATCATATTACGGGGACGGGGGTGGGGGTGGGTGGGGTGTGGGTGGGGGTGGGGGGAAGGGGGGTTGATGTCGTGTCGTCTGGTGTCATCGTCATTTTTTTCTTGTTTTGGCTTTTTTTCTTTTTTTTTCTTTTGTTGTTGTCTTCTTTCTTTTTCTTCTTCTTCTGGTCTTCCTTGTCTTTGTCCATTGATCTCTCTTTTTATCCTCGTTATCGTCGTCGTCGTCATCGTTCGTCTTCTCTTTGTCCTCTTCGATTTTCGCTTTTTCTCTTCTTCGTCCTCGTCTTTCCCTGTTCTCTTTCGACTCCTCTTCCTCCACATCTTTGGTCTGTCCTGCCAGTTTCCCTCCTTCTTCGATTCTCCCTCTTCTTACCTCTCCCATGTTCTCTCTCCCTTCTCTTTCCTCTCCTCCCATTGCTTTCTCCCTCTCCCTCTCTCTCTCTCATTCCCTTCTTCCTCTCCCTCCCATTGCTTTCTCCCTCTCCCATTCCCTCCTTTTCCCTCCTCCCTTCTTTCTTCTCCCCTCCCCCTCTCCCCTCTTCCTTCTGCTCCCTCTCCTTTCTACTCCCTACTTTCATTCCCTCCTCTTCTCCCTCCCCCTCCCTCATCCTCCTCTTCCCTTCCCTTCCCCTCCTTTCCCCGCTTGACCCCCCTCCCCCCTCTTTAAATTCTTTTAACCCCAGATGATCAAAAGGAAACATCCAAGCGTTTCCTCCCCCCACCTTTTTTATTGGGGGGGGGGGAGAGGGGGTGGCTTTATCGCTAAATAGAAGCAAATAACTATTTCATTGTTGGCGAGTTTCTGTGACTCGGACAGTGTATGTGAGAGGGAGGGAGGAGGAGGTAAGGAGGGGGTTGGGATAGGGGAGGGAGGGAGGGAGGGAGGGAAGAAGGGGTTGGGATGAGGGGAGGAGGGTTAGATTGGGGGTTGGGGAGGGGAGGGAGGGAAGTAGGGCAACTGGGGTAGAGGAGGGAGGGAAGAGGGGGCTGGGATAGGGGAGGATGGTTAGAGGGGGTTGGGGTAGGGGGAGGGAGGGAAGATGGGGTTGGGGTAGGGGAGGGAGGGAAGAGGGGGTTGGGGTAGGGGAGGGAGGGAAGAGGGGGAAGGGGGAAGAGGGGATAGGGAGGGTGATGGATATAAAGTTTGCAAGGGGGGGAGGGTAAGAGTGATGTTAGAGAAGGAGAGGGAAGGGGGAAAGAGAAAGGAAAGGAATAGGGGAAACGGAAGGAGAAAAGAGAAGTGTAAAGAATAAAATGAGATGGAACGGAATGGAAGGTAAGGGAGAAGGAAGAAAGAAAAAGAAGTAAAGAAGAGCCAAAAATAGTAGAAATAAGAAGTAGAGAAAAGTAAAAAAGAAGAGAAAGAAGTAGAGAGAAAAAAAACAAGAAAGTAGGAGAGAAAGAAGTAGAAAGAGAAAAAAAAATAAAGAAACAAAAGGTAGAGAAACAAGTAGACCGATCGAAAAAGAAGGAAAGAAAGTAAAAAAAAAAAAAAAAAAAAAAAAAAATCCAGTTGACAGCAAGAGAGAGAGGAACAGCCACAGACAGCCAGACAGACAGACACTCGCAGGTCTGTCCATTATGCAAAAGCCTTCAGTCCTCCAGGGAGAGCAAAGCCTCCGCAATTTTGAAACTGCACTTGTATTTTAGAGGAGAGAGAGAAAGAGAAATCTACGTTTTGAAGAATTCTGCTCTCAAATGTACTTTATGGCTGCCGGGAAACGGAGAGAATTTTTATTATTTTAATTTTTTTTTATTTATTTTTTTTATTATTATTATTATTATTATTATTTTTTTTTTGGGGGGGTTAATAATGTAAGCTGGCTGTCTTTACGAAATGACCTCCACTTTTTTTTTTTTTTTTTTTTGGGGGGGGGGGGGGTTGGCGGTGCATAATCCATCTGTTTTGCCTTTTAAGGAAATATTAATAAGGGTTGGGGCATTGGACATAAAACTAAAGCATTTCATGGGTGTTTAAGTGAGTTACATTTGTGAATAGGGTTTAAGTACTCGTCGGGTGAAATGTCATTTAAAGGGAAGTGAAATATAATTGTGTTTGTGTTTCTCTTTTTCTTCATTCCTCCGTTTTTTCTACTTTATTTTATTTCTGTCTTTCTTTTTCTTTCTTTTTTTCTCTCTTTCTTTTGTTCTTTCTCTTTTTCCTTTTTTTTCTTTCTTTACTTCATTCCTTCTTCCTGCCTTCTCCCTTTGTTTCTTCTTCCTCTCTATTTCCTTCTTTGTTATTTCCTTCTGCCCTTGTTCCTTCCTTCTTTCTTACTTACTTCCTTCTCTCTTTGTTTCTTCTCCCTTTCTTTCTTTCCTTCTTTCTTACTTCCTTCCTTCTCCCCTTGTTCCTTCTTTCCTTCTTTCTTGCTTACTTCCTTCCT
>NC_091549.1:5811251-5826251 GCF_042767895.1 Penaeus vannamei
GAAAATAATCATAAAGATAATGATAATAAAAATGATGATGATAATTATATTTATAGTTGTAAATTATGATAACAGTTATTATTATGAGGATGATAAAAAGAAATATTATTATGGTATTAGTGATAATTATAATAAGTAGCATGAGCAGTTATTGAGAGAGAGAGAGAGAGAGAGAGAGAGAGAGAGAGAGAGAGAGAGAGAGAGAGAAACTGAAATTTGAGCAAGATTTACTTCGGGGAATTCCCTGCCTGATTCATCATATTCCGTTGCCGAATTTATGCCTCCGCGCTTGCAGTCGACGCTACTTTCCCCTCTCTCCCTCTCCCTCTCCCTCTCCCCTCACCACTCCTCTCCCTCTCCCTCTCCCTCTCCCCTCACCACTCCTCTCCCTCTCCCTCTCCCCTCGCCACTCCTCTCCCTCTCCCTCTCTCCCTCGCCACTCCTCTCCCTCTCCCTCTCCCCTCGCCACTCCTCTCTCCTCTCCCTCTCCCCTCGCCTCTCCCTCTCCCTCTCCCTCTCCCCTCACCACTCCTCTCCCTCTCCCTCTCCCCTCACCACTCCTCTCCCTCTCCCTCTCCCCTCGCCACTCCTCTCCCTCTCCCTCTCCCCTCGCCACTCCTCTCCCTCTCCCTCTCCCCTCGCCACTCCTCTCCCTCTCCCTCTCCCCTCGCCACTCCTCTCCCTCTCCCTCTCCTCACTCACTCCTCTCCCTCTCCCTCTCCCCTCGCCACTCCTCTCCCTCTCCCTCTCCCTCGCCACTCCTTCTCCCTCTCCCTCTCCCCTCGCCACTCCTCTCCCTCTCCTCTCCCTCGCCACTCCTCTCCCTCTCCCTCTCCCTCTCCCCTCACCACTCCTCTCCCTCTCCCTCTCCCCCTCACCACTCCTCTCCCTCTCCCTCTCCCCTCACCACTCCTCTCCTCCCTCTCCCTCTCCCTCACCACTCCTCTCCCTCTCCCTCACCACTCCTCTCCCTCTCCCTCTCCCCTCACCACTCCTCTCCCTCTCCCTCTCCCCTCACCACTCCTCTCCCTCTCCCTCTCCTCACCACTCCTCTCCCTCTCCCTCTCCCTCGCCACTCCTCTCCCTCTCCCTCTCCCCTCACCACTCCTCTCCCTCTCCCTCTCCCCTCACCACTCCTCTCCCTCTCCCTCTCCCTCTCCCTCACCACTCCTCTCCCTCTCCCTCTCCCTCTCCCTCACCACTCCTCTCCCTCTCCCTCTCCCTCTCTCCTCTCCCTCTCCTCACCACTCCTCTCCCTCTCCCTCTCCCCTCACCACTCCTCTCCCTCTCCCTCTCCCCTCACCACTCCTCTCCCTCTCCCTCTCCCTCACCACTCCTCTCCTCTCCTCTCCCTCTCCCTCACCACTCCTCTCCTCCTCTCTCTCTCCCCTCACCACTCCTCTCCCTCTCCCTCTCCCTCACCACCACCCCTCCCTCTCCCTCCCCCTGACCACTCCTCTCCCTCTTCCTCTCCCCTCTCCCTCTCCCTCTCCTCTCTCCCTCACCACTCCTCTCCCTCTCCCTCTCCCCTCACCACTCCCTCTCCCTCTCCCTCTCCCCTCACCACTCCTCTCCCTCTCCCTCTCCCCTCACTACTCCTCTCCCTCTCCCTCTCCCTCTCCCCTCACCACTCCTCTCCCTCTCCCTTCCCTCACCTCTCCCTCTCCCCTCACCACTCCTCTCCCTCTCCCTCTCCCCTCACCACTCCTCTCCCTCTCCCTCTCCCCTCACCACTCCTCTCCCTCTCCCTCTCCCCTCACCACTCCTGTCCTTTGCCCTTCCTCCTGTATCCACTCGCCATTCCACTTCATTTCCCCTCACCACTCCTGCTTCCTTTCCCTCTTCCTCCTCTGTCCCTCTCGCCGATTCACTATCTTTCCCCTCATCTCCCCTCTTCATTTCCCACTCTCCGGGTCTTCCTCTCACCACCCCTCTTCCTTTTCCTCTCTCCCTATCTTTCCCCTCACCACCCCACTTCCTTTTCCCTCATCCCCCCACTTCCCTTCCCCCTCTCCCTCTCTTCCCCTCACCACCCCACTTCCTTTTCCCTCATCTCCCCACTTCCCTTCCCCCTCTCCCTCTCTTCCCCTTATCTCCCCACTTCCTTCTTCCTTTCCCCCTTTCCCTGTCTTTCCCCTCACCACCCCACACCCTTTCCCCTCATCTCCCCCACTTCCTTTCCCCCTGTCTTTCCCCTCACTACCCCACTTCCTTGCCCCCTCTCCCTCCCTTTCCCCTCATCTCCCCACACATCCTTTCCCTCACTCCCTCCCTTTCCCCTCACTACCCCACTTCCTTGCCCCCTCTCCCTCCCTTTCCCCTCATCTCCCCACTTCCTTTCCCCTTTCCCCCCCTTTCCCCAAACCACCCCACTTCCCTCCCTTTTGCTTCCCCCAACCTACACCCTCCCTTCCCCCCCACTTTCCTCCCTTCCCCTTCCTTCCCCTCCCCTCCTCTCTTGCCCCTTCATCCGCCTTTCATGAGCTGGGGGGTGGCGTTGGCCGGCGGGGGGGAAGAGGGGAGGGGGACATAAGAGGAGTCGTATGGGGGGTGAGAGAGATGAGAGGTCGTGAGGAGGGGGGGGGGGCAACCACCCAAGGGGAGGGGGGGGGAACCGGCCTAGCGTTTAACCCTTCGTTTCCTGTTTTCCTTTTTTTCTCTTTTCATTCCTTCTTTTTTCTCTTTCTTCCCCCCCCCCCCCCAGATGAGGACCGAAGAGGGGGGGGCGGTAAGGAGGGGATGGGGGGGACAGCTTGTGAGGGTCGCATTATTTATTAGATTTTTTCTTTTTCTTTTTCTTTTTTTTGTGATATTTTGTTTTGTATATTTTATTTTCTTGTATTAGCAAGAAAGCGTAATTGAATTTCGAAAGCAGAGGAAATAAAAGTGGAAGTGAGTATTGTATAAAGCATCATCCAGGTAAACAAATAAGATCTAAAACTACATTACCACTTCACGCACGTAGACACACACTCACACTCACACACACCCGCACACACACTCACCACCACCACCACCACCACTCACCACCACCACCACTCACTCACTCACACACACACACACACACACACACACGCACGCACGCACGCACGCACGCACACGCACGCACACACGCACACACACACACGCACGCACGCACGCACGCACGCACGCACGCACGCACACACACACACACACACACACACACACACACACACACACACACACACACACACACACACACACACACACACACACACACACACACACACACACACACTCACTCCCCCACACACACCCCCCCAACAACCACCCACCCACACCCTCAACAAACACCCCCTATCCACACACACACACCCCAACAAACACTCCCCCCTCCCAACACACCCACGCCCGCCCGCCCGCGCCAGAACCTGCCAACACTCTCCTCCGCCCACACAGCCCACGCTCTTGGGAAATCAAAACACGCGCCCACCGCTCCGTCTGCCACACACACAACACACGCAGACAGCGGCATATTTATGTTCTTACATGAGCCGAGTGTTGTGCGGGAGATTGACTGCGATATGTGAAAATATGGATATGAATATATTCTGTTTATGGGTGGGTGTATATTCATTTATCCGTGTGTGCATAAGTGTAGATACGTATGTGTGTGTGTGTGTGTGTGTGTGTGTGTGTGTGTGTGTGTGTGTGTGTGTGTGTGAGAGAGAGAGAGAGAGAGAGAGAGAGAGATTTTTTTTTTTTATGTGTCTGTGTCTATATCTGCATCTGTCCTTTTCTTTGTATGTCTATTCGCCTGTCAGTTTTAGAGTTTTTGTGTATATATGGTGTTGCTTTTATATATTTTACTTGTATGTTTATTTAACACTGATAGTAATTTCACTGTTTTCCCACATATTTCAATAATCATTATTCGTACTGACAGACAGACATATGAACAGAACTCTGATCAACGTGTTATAGATTTTTCAATCGTATCCCCCATTATATATAGCGAGTGGAATATCAAGTAATCATTGACCTTTATCTCTTCTCTCTCTCTCTCTCTCTCTCTCTCTCTCTCTCTCTCTCTCTCTCTCTCTCTCTCTCTCTCTCTCTCTCTCTCTCTCTCTCTCTCTCCTCGCAGCTTCTTGATCTCGCATTATGCCTTTGTCACAGCATCCCGGGCAAAGGATCTCTTGGTTCTTTCATCCCGCGCTCGCAGCATCCCAATTTAACTCATTCCGGTTCTCTCTCCCGCTTGGTTCTCTCGCTGTCTCTCGCGGTACGGATGCACGGGGTAGTACTGTCTCTCTCTTCTATTTCTCTTTCTTTGTCTTTTTTTTTTTTTTTTTTTTTTTTTTGTCGGTTGGTTTGTGTTTGATTATTTGGTTTGTTGTTTGTGCGTTTGTTCTTTTTTTTCTCTCTCTCGTCTTTTCACTTTTTTGGTTCCTCTTTTCGTCTCTTTTCTTTTTCTTTTTTCTTTTCTTTTTCCTCTTTTCTTTTCTCCTCGTTCTCTTTGTCTTCTCTTCTTTTCATGTCTCTCTCTCTCTCTCTCTCTCTCTCTCTCTCTCTCTCTCTCTCTCTCTCTCTCTCTCTCTCTCTCTCTCTCTCTCTCTCTCTCTCTCTCTCTCTCTCTCTCTCTCTCTCTCTCTCTCTCATTCTCTCTCTCTCTCTCTCTCACCTCTCTCTCTCTCTCTCTCTCTCTCTCTCTCATTCTCTCTCTCTCTCCTCTCTCTCTCTCTCTCTCTCTCTCTCTCTCTCTCTCTCTCTCTCTCTCTCTCTCTCTCTCTCTCTCTCTCTCTCTCTCTCTCTCTCTCTCTCTCTCTCTCTCTCTCTCTCTCTCTCTCTTCTCTCTCTCTCTCTCTCTCTCTCTCTCTCTCTCCCTCCCTCCCCCCCCCCCTCCCTCCCTCCCTTTCTTTATCTCTCGCTCTCTCTCCCTCCCTCTCCTTCCTTCACTTTCTAACCTTTTCTCCTTCTTTTCCGCTCCCAATCTCTCTCTCCCTCCCTCTCCTTCCTTCACTTTCTCACCTTTTCTCCTTCTTTTCCGCTCCCAATCTCTCTCCCCACTCCATTTTCTCCTTTCCATCTCCTCGTCTTCCTCTTTCCTATTCCCTCCCTTTTCCTTCTTTCTCTCGCTCGCACTCTCTCGCCCCTTCCTTCCTCCCAAATCCCTCCCCCTCCCACCCCAACCCCGCCTACCTTTTATATAATGTTATTAATTATCATATATGATTACCCTTATCTGGCTCTTAATAACCTTACTAATGGCATTTCTCCCTTTCTCTTCCAGGTAATTCAGTCAATCAGTCAGTCAGTCAGTCAGAAGGAACTTAGGAGCACAGGTGAGTTTGCTGGACACATGATTCGGACACGTGGGGCGGGGGTGGGGGGGGGGGGTAAGGTGCCTGCAGGTGACACGTGGGACACTTGTCTCGACGTCTGTTCTCCGGGGACACTGGGGGAGGTCAGGGCCGGGGGGGGGGGATACTAAGGGGTGATGGTGTGGGGTTGGAGGATTTTCGCTGGGGGTAAAGGTTGATTTTATTTCCTCCCTCACCTCTCTCATCTCTCACCCCTCTCCCCTCTCTCACTCTCTCCTTCTCTCTCTCTTTCTCTCTCTCTCTCTCTCTCTCTCTCTCTCTCTCCCTCTCTCTCTCTCTCCCTCTCCTCTCTCTCTCTTTCTCTCTTTCTCTCTTTCTCTCTTTCTCTCTCTCTCTCTCCTCTCTCTCTCTGCCTCTCTCCCTCCATCCCTCTCCCTCTCGCTCCTCCTCTTCCCTCTCTCCCTCCCTCCCCCTCTCTCTCCCTCTTCCCCCTCCCTCCCTCACCCTCCCCTTTCCCCCTCCAACGTCTTGCGCCACCTCCCGCCCAACTCAGGCGCGTGCTTGAAGGAGGGAGGCCTTGCGGACGCGCCCTTCGACTCACACTTGGTCATTGTTGTGCGAGAGGCGCCCACGGGGAAGCATGGGGCGTGGGGTGGGGGATAGGTGGGTGGTGGGTGGGTTGGCGTGGGGGGGGGGGGGTGAGGCTGGGAGTTGATTGTTGGGTGGGTTGGCGAAGGTGAAGGACTAACGGGTGGGTCTGGGGTGGGTTGGCGTGAGTGGGAGATGGGGGTTGGGTGGGGATGGGGGGTGGGGGTTGGGGGTGGGTGGGTTGGCGAAGGTGAAGGACTAACGGGTGGGTTCGGGGTGGGTTGGCGTGAGTGGGGGATGGGAGATGGAGGATAGGTGGGTTGGCGTGGGTGGGGGATGGGGGATAGGTGGGTTGGGTGGGTTGGGGTGAGTCCGGAGTGGGTTGGCGTGAGTGGGGGATGGAGGATAGGTGGGTTGACGAGGGTGAAGGACTAACGGGGTGGGTCCGGGGTAGGCTGGCGTGAGTGGGGCGGATGGGAGATCGGGGTTGGATGGGTTGGCGTGGGCGGAGGGATAGGGGATAGGAGATGAGTTGACGTGGGTGGAGGGACGAGGAACGGGGGATAGGTACGTTGGGGAATGGGTGGGTTGGCGTCGATGGGGAAATTTAGCTAGATACAGAGAGGGTACGCCTAGCCATGGGTAGGGGGTGGGGGACTGTTCGAGGGTGGGTTGGAGGTAAAGAGTGGGTAGGAGCAGGAGGAGGGTTGTGTGGGTAGGGGGTAAGGAAAGAGAGGGGAGAGGGGAGGGGGCTAAGAGCTGTTATTTTTATAAGGAAGAGAGGGGAAGGGAGGGAGAGGGGAGGGGAGTGGGGAGGAAGGGGAGGGGATGGGGGAAAGGGAGGGAGGGGAGGGGGGCGAAGAGCTGTTATTTTTATAAGGAAGAGAGGGGAAGGGAAAGGAGGGAGAGGAGAGGGGAGTGGGGAAAGGGAGGGGGGGCGAAGAGCTTTTATCAGCACGGGTCTTTGTGTGATATTGTTCTTCTGGCTCTCGTCGGTGCCACGCAGGGCCACCGCCGCTTCCGTCCCTCATGCCTGCCGCGGCTTGGCCAACACTATTTGCCTTGTCCCTTCCTTCGCCTGGCTTTTGTCCTCTCCCGAGCCGCCGCCCTCCTCCTCGCGCCCTTCCTCTTCCTCTTCCTCCTCCATCGTCTTCCTTTGTGTTGGCTCCCGCGTTCCATCTTCCGTCGGGCGATTGGACCTGCGTGTCGGCGTGGCGGTCGGACGTCGAGGGAAATCGGCCTTCGCTTTGCTTTTCTCTCGATCTTCCTTCTCGTCATCTGTTTCCAGCTCTTGCTCCTGTTCCATCTCCTCCTCCTCCTCCTGCTCTTGCTCCTTGTTCCCCTCCTCTCTCTTCCTTCTCCTCCTCTTTCTCCTTCTTGCTTCCTCCTCCTCCTCTTCCTCCACCTCCTCCCTCCTCCTCCTGTTCCTCTCCTCCTCCTCCTCCTTCTCCTTCTCTTCCTCCTCCTTCTCCGTCTCTTCCTCCTTCTCTTGCTCTTCATCCTCCTCCCCTTCGTCCTCCTCTTTACTTCCACCTTCACCTACTTCTCCTTTTCCTCCTCCTCCTCTTTACCTCCACCTCCACCTACTTCTCCTTTTCCTCGTCCTCCTCTTCCTCCTCCTCTTGCTTCTCCTCCCACTGCTGTCTCTCCTTCTCCTTCTCCTGTTTTCTCAGCCATCACCGGGAACCGAAAGAGGAAACGCGAAGGAGGGAGAAGGGATAAGTAAGCAAGATCTCAAGAGTTGGAGGAAGAAAGTTTGTAAGGCTTGGCAGTATGGTCAACAAGAAAGCGGGGGAGGGAGGGAGGGAGGGAGGGAGGGAGGTGAGGAGGGAGGGAGAGAGGGAGGGAGGTGAGGAAGGAGGGAGAGAGGGAGGGAGGTGAGGAAGGAGGGAGAGAGGGAGGTAGGAGGAGAGGAGGGAGGGAGGTGAGGAGGGAGGGAGGGAGGGAGGGAGGGAGGGAGGGAGGGAGGGAGGGAGGGAGGGAGGAAGGAAGGAAGGAAGGAAGGAGGGAGGGAGGGAGGGAGGAGAGAGGTGAGGAAGGAGGGAGAGAGGGAGGGAGGTGAGGAAGGAGGGAGAGAGGGAGGGAGGTGAGGAAGGAGGGAGGTGAGGAAGGAGGGAGGTGAGGGAAGGAGGGAGGTGAGGAAGGAGGGAGGGAGAGAGGGAGGGAGGTGAGGAAGGAAGGAAGGAAGGAAGGAAGGAAGGAAGGAAGGAAGGAGGAGAGAGAGAGAGAGAGAGAGAGAGAGAGAGAGAGAGAGAGAGAGAGAGAGAGAGAGAGAGAGAGAGAGAGAGAGAGAGAGGGAGAGGGAGAGGAGGTGAGGAAGGATGGGGAAAGAGAGGTAGAGAGGTAAGGAAGGAGGGAGGGAAGGAAAGAGAGAGAGGTAGTCAGGGCGAGTGGGAGGGAGGGAGGGATGAAGAGGGTGGAAGGAGGAGAAAGAGATAGAAGAAGAAGGAGAAGAAAATGAAATAGAAGAGGAGGAAGAAGAGGATTATGGGCTGAAAAAGAAAAGTAGGAATAAGGGAAGGAATAGAAGTAAGAGGAGGAGGACGATGACGACGACGACGACTGGCAAGGAAGAAGAAAGTCGCGAAGGTGAAGAGGAGAAGGAGAAGGAAAACGAGGAATGGAAAAGTGGAAAAGAGGAGAATTCCTACTGTTGTAGATGACGAAAAGGGGGAATAAGAGGGAAAATGAATAAACTAAAATAGCCGAAAGCAGGAAAATAGATAGAAAAGGAGGAAGAACAAAAAGATGATGAAGAGGAGGAGAGGAGGAGGGAAGGGAGAGCCGGAGGAGTTGGAAGTGATGTCAAGTGAGGTCGTCGAGGAGGACTCTCGAGAAAGAATCAAGGAGGAGGAGGAGGAGGAGGAGGAGGAGGGAGGGGAGGAGGAGGTGGTGGGGAGGAGGGGGAGGGAGGGAGGGAGGGAGGGAGGGAGGAGGTGGTGGGGAGGAGGGGGGGAGGAGGAGGGAGGGAGGGAGGCAGGAGGTGGTGGGGGAGGAGGAGGAGGAGAGGTTGGAGGGAGAGGAGGAGGAGGAGGAGAGGGGCGGAAATAATGGAAATGGGAATGGTAGAAACAAATGCTTTTGTTATAGTGATGGCGACCTCGTTACGCGATGATGGCAATTCTGATAACAGTGATGGTTATAGTTGGGCTATTATTATTATTATTATTATTATTATTATTATTATTATTATTATTATTATTATTATTATTATTATTATTATTATTATTATTATTATCATCATCATTGTTGTTGTTGTTATTATTATTATTAATACTATCATTATTATTTATTTGTATTTATTTATTTTTCATATGATGATGATGATGATAATGATGGTGATGGCGATGACGATGGCAATAATAATGATGACGATGACGATGATGATGATAATAATGATGATGATGGTGATGGTGATGATGATGATGATGATGAGAGTAATAATAATTTTAGTAACAGTGTTATAGTGATACTAATTATTTGATAATAATAGCAGTATCTTATTACTATCATTCATAGAATTACATTAGTTACTATTCCAGTAAAAAAAATGAAATAAGAAATTTAAAAAACAAAACAATAGATACTATTACGATGTAATTAGAGTAATAGACGTGGCATCTCTTAAGCGTCACGGTTGCGTCGAGGCCCGTACGCACGCACGCACGCACGCACGCACGCGAGTCTCTGCAGCGGAAGTAGCAAAGTGCACGCGCGAGTTGTGGAATTCGGGCGTCGCTGTCGGGGAAGTTTGGGGCAAGTGTCCCTTCGGAATCTGCCAGGTCGCCTCATCAACTGGGTCCTCGACTCTCTCTCGCTCGTTCTCGTTCGCGTTTTCTCGTTCTCTCTCGTTTTCTCGTTCTCGTTCTCGATCTTTCGTTCTGTCTCTTTCGTTCTCTCGTTCTTTCGTTCTCTCTCTCGTTCGTTCTCGTTCTCGTTCTCTCGTTCTTTCTCTCTCTCTCTCTTTCTCTCTCTCTCTCTCTCTCTCTCTCTCTCTCTCTCTCTCTCTCTCTCTCTCTCTCTCTCTCTCTCTCTCTCTCTCTCTCTCTCTCTCATATTCTCACTCACTCACTCACCCACTCACTCACTCACTCACTCACTCACTCACTCACTCACACACACACACACACACACACACACACACACACACACACACACACACACACACACACACACACACACACACACACACACACACACACACACACACACACACTAACTCTCTCACTCTCTTTTTTTTAATTCACGTCCTTCGATTAAGCTGGCATCCCGGGGGGGGCGGAAGGGTGTCGAAGAGTTAGCAGAGGATCTGTGTTAATGACCCCGACGCTAATTGTAACTGCTGATAATTAATACACCTGGGATTTTGAGCGGTAATTATGTTAAGACAAGTTTAGCTGCATCCAAGACCGTCGAGATGAGATTAGTCAGTTTATTATAATTTTTTTTTCCTCTCCTTCTTCTTCTTCGTCGTCCTTTCGTCTCTTCGTCCCATTCGGTGCTCGCGAAGTTAGCGGAAGTTTAGCGAGTTTAGCGGAAGTCTTAAATGCATTTGTGACATCGCTCGGCCGCTATTTGTTAGCGAGAGACACATTACACGGGTTGGGGCGGTGGTGGGGTGGTGTGGGGTGGGGTGGGGGGCGATAGCGAGGGGGGTGGTTTGCTCTTGGGAGAGGGAGGATGGGAGGAGGGTGGGTATGGAGAGGGAAAGGGAGTGAGGGAGGGGAGTAGGAGGGAAGGAGAAGGAAAAGGAGAGGGATGGAAGCGAGAGTGAGATGAAAGGAGAGAGGAAGGGAGGGAGAGTGGGAGGGAGAGGGATGGAAGGAAAGGGGGAAGAGGGAAGGAGGGAGAGGGTAGGATGGATGGAAAGAGGGAGGGGGAGGGAAAAGAAGAGGCAGGTGAGGGAGGGTGGGAGAGGGAGGGAGGAGGGAGGGGAGTGGGATAGAAAGGGAGAGGGAGAGGGGAGGAGATGAGACGGAGAGAAAGAGAAAAAGAAATGGACAGAAACAAATAAACAGACATACAGAAGAAATTGAGAAAAGAAAAAAGGAAGAGAAGAGGAAAAGGAGAGTGGTGGAAGAATGGAGGAAAGAAAGCAAAAAGAGGAGAGAGAGGAGGAAAGAACTATACAGATTAGGCATAAATGTTGACATATAATTCCAAAAAGGCTAAAGAGATCTGCAAATGGGTTGTTAAGCAGTTAATGAATAGATAAATAGATGAACAGAGAAACAGGTAGTTATGGAGAAAGTACTGTAATGGTAGTTAAAGAAGAGGCAAAGCTATGGTATTTTGTACCATTTGTACTGTACTCAAGAAGGGAGAAAGGATTACTTAAAGGGAATAAGGAAGGGGAAGATAAAGAGAAAGAAATCAATAACAACGAGACAGAAAGCGAAAGAAAATGTGGTTCAGTACAAGGACTCGCCAAATGTGGACGAGAGAGAGAGAGAGAGAGAGAGAGAGAGAGAGAGAGAGATAGAGAGAGGGAGAGAGAGAGAGAGAGAGAGAAAGAGAGAGAGGGAGAGAGAAAGGAGAGAGAGAGAAAGAAAGAAGGAGAGAGAGAGAAAGAAAGAAGGAGAGAGAGTGGGTGAGGGTGAGGGAGAGGGAGAGGGAAAGGGAGAGGGAGAGGGAGAGGGAGAGGGAGAGGGAGAGGGAGAGGGAGAGGGAGAGGGAGAGGGAGAGGGAGAGGGAGAGGGAGAGAGAGAGAGAGAGAGAGAGAGAGAGAGAGAGAGAGAGAGAGAGAGAGAGAGAGAGAGAGAGAGAGAGAGAGAGAGAGAGAGAGAGAGAGAGGAATGGCGACCCACATCCCCTTCCCCTCTTCTCTTGTCCTCTCCCACTCCTCCTACACACACCCACTCGATCGGGATGTCATACCCCCCCTCTCCCTTCTCCCCTTTCCCCTTTTTCCTCCCCCACTCCCATCTCCCTCCGACCTCCGTCCGTTGTCATACCCCCCTCTCCCCTCTCCTCCTTTTCCTCCCTTCCCCCCTCCGCCCCCGCCCCCGCCCCCGCCCGTGTGTCTGAGAAGCATATCGCCGCAAGTCAATAATTTCTCAATACGTACTGGGGGGGGGGGGGGATCGCGTCGCGTGTCCTTTACCTTTCTTTCTTTATATCTCTCTCTCTCTATATATATTTTTTGTTTTTCGGATTTTTTTTTGCTTTTTTTTTTCTTTTTATCATTTTTTCTCCTTTTTCTTCTTTTTTGTTCTATTTCTGCTTTCCGTTTGTTGTTGCTTCCTACTTTTTTCATTTCTGTTTTATTCTCCCTTAGGCTATCTTTTCCTTTTCCTTTCTTTTCTGTTATTCGTTTTTATCTATTCCCTTTCTTCTTTTCTTTGCTTTTCTACCTTATTTGTTATCTTGTTTTATGTTATTCTCCTTTATCTTCTCCTTTTCTCTTCTTCTTTATCTGTTTTTCCTTTATTTTCTGTGATGTTTTCTTTTATCTATTTCCCTTTCCCTTATTATTATTATCATTATTATTATTATTATTATTATTATTCTCCTTTATTTTCTAACTTTCCAATCTTCTCTTCACTCTTCTTTATCTTCTCCTTTTCCCTTTCTCTTTTCTCTATTATTATTCTTTATCTTCCTCTCCTTTCCCTTCCTCCCCGTCCTGTTCAATGATAAGTCGTGTCAAGGTAATCGTGACTTGCAATAAGTGTAATGACAAGAGCGACAGGTGAGGCTTGTTCAAAAGGGGGGGGGAGGGGGGGAGGGAGAAGGGTTGGGGGGTGGTATTGATGAACTCAGCTCCCTTTCTTGGTTTTTCTCTCTTTCTTCTTTTTTTGTGTTCTATCTCTTTCTCTCTGGGTCCCCTTTTTTTTTTTTTTTTTTTTTTTGCTGCTAAGGTTCGTTTCGTCTCGCTTTGATTTTGTTTTTGTTTTGTTTATTATTATTTTGTTTGTTTTGTCTTGGTATTTATCTCTTTCTCTCCCTTTCTATTTCCCTCTTCCTTTCCCTCTCCCTCCCCTCCTCTTTCCTTCTACAACTCCCTCCTTGAACTCTTTCCTCTCCCCCTTTCCCTCTCTTCCCCTTTTCCTTCTTCCTCTCTCTCTCTCTCTCTCTCTCTCTCTCTCTCTCTCTCTCTCTCTCTCTCTCTCTCTCTCTCTCTCTCTCTCTCTCCCTTCTCTCTCTCTCTCCCTTTCTCCTTCTCCTTCTCCTTCTCCCTCTCCCTCTCCCTCTCCCTCTCCCTCCCTCCCTCTCTATATCCCTCCCTCTCTCCCTCCCTCCCTCCCTCCCTCCCTCCCTCCCTCCCTCTCTCTCTCTCTCTCTCTCTCTCTCTCTCTCTCTCTCTCTCCCTCTCTCTCTCTCTCCCTCTCCTCTCTCTCTCCTCCTTCCCTCCCTCCCTCCTCCTCCCTCCCTCCTCCCTCCCTCCCTCCTCTCTCTCTCTCTCTCTCTCTCTCTCTCTCTCTCTCTCTCTCTCTCTCTCTCTCTCTCTCTCTCTCTCTCTCTCTCTCTCTCCCTCTCTCGTGTCACGCAAGAATCCCTTGTCTCGCGGGTTAATACTCTTAATTGTTAACCCCTAAAACTTTTTTTCTTCTTCTTCTTCTTCTGCTCCTTTTAAGACAGCCGCCGCGATGTGCCCTTCGTTCGGTCGGGAGCCCTTTGTCTCGAAAAAGTTTTTTTTTTTTTTTTGGGTGGGGGGAGGGGGTTTGGAAGACTCAATTCGTGGATGAGGAAGGTGGGGTTGGGAGGGAGGGGAGGGAGGGAGGGAGGGGGAGGGGAGGGAGAAGGGAGGAGGGAGGGAGGGAGGAGGGGAGGGAGGGAGGGAGGGAGGGAGGGAGGGATGTGAAGGAGGTAGGGGTGGGTGGGAGGGAGAGAGAGGGAGGGACGGAGGGAGGGAGGGATGTGAAGGAGGGAGGGAGGGAGGGAGGGAAGGAGAGAGGGGAGGGAGGGAGGGAGGGAGGGTGGTTGGGTGAGAAGGGGGAGGGAAGGAGGGAGGGAAGGAAAGAGGGTGAAGTAGGAGGGGAGGGAAGAAGAGGGGGACGTGCAGGAGGGAGGGAGGGTAGGAGAGAGGGAGGGAGGGAGAGATGGGAGGGGAAGAAGAGAAGGAGGGAGGGAAGGAAGGGAAATATAAAGAAAGGAAAAGGTATAAAGGAAGCAAAGAAAGAAGGAAGAAGGGTGAGGAATTGAAGGAAAAAATGTGAGACAGAAAAGGGAGAGGAAGAGGAATAGGAGGAGGAAAAAGAAGAAGAAAGTGGAGTAGTAGTAGTGGCAATGTAGAAGGAGGAATGAGGAGGAAGCCGCGGAGGAGAAGGAGGAAGGAAGAGGCCGAGGAGGAGGAAGGAGGAAGGAGTCGGAGGAGGCCGAGAAGTAGAAGGAGGAAGGCGGAGGAGGCCGAGAAGTAGAAGGAGGAAGGCGGAGGAGGCCGAGGAGTAGAAGGAGGAGGAGGAGGAGGAGTAGAAGGAGGAAGGCGGAGGAGGAGGCCGAGGAGTAGAAGGAGGAGGAGGAGGAGGAGTAGAAGGAGGAAGGAGGAGGAGGCCGAGGAGTAGAAGGAGGAGGAGGAGGAGGAGTAGAAGGAGGAAGGAGGAGGAGGCCGAGGAGTAGAAGGAGGAGGAGGAGTAGAAGGAGGAAGGCGGAGGAGGCCGAGGAGTAGGAGGAGGAGGAGGAGTAGAAGGAGGAAGGAGGAGTAGGAGAAGGAGGAAGGCGGAGGAGGAAGGAGGAGCAGGCCTTTGATGACGAAACGGAGCTCCGTCGCAGAGGTAATCTTTTAATGGAATAGGCAGCTCGCCACCTCCAGCTTCCTCCGGGCCAGACGGGCGCAACCGCCAGCCGTCGACAAGGGCGGGCGAGACGGGGCAAGAACACGGGAAAATCGACCTTCCGGCCCAGCAGCTGTTAGTCCCGAGTCAGTGTGTCGAGTGACTTTCCTTCTGTGATTCAGTTTTGAGGCGGTTGAGTTGTTTGTTGCTGCACGAGACACGTCGCCGGTAACTTGTACATCAGCAATTAGTCGCGGAGGCTTCAAAGGTGAGTGCGCGGGCCGGCTTTCTTCTACCTTTTGGGCTTCCGGGGGTTCTTGTGTTTGGGGCTTGTTTGTTTGTTTGTTTGTTTGGGTTTATTTGTATTTTTGTTTATTTTGTTATTGTTTATTGTTATTATTATTGTTGTTATT
>NC_091549.1:5828751-5831251 GCF_042767895.1 Penaeus vannamei
CTTGATTCTTATATGTATTTCTTTGTTTTTTTCTGTTTTTTTGTTTTGTTTTTTTCTTTTCTTTCCTTCGTCTCCTTCTTCTTCTTTTCCTTCTTTTTTCTTGACGAAGGTCATTGAGTATTTCTTCGTTTCTTTTCTCTTCCAGTTCTTGTATATTTTTCTTATTAATTTTTCTGTTGCTTCTTCTTCTTCTTCTTGGCAAAAGTCATTGAATACGAGTTTTTTTTTACCCCTTTCTCATTTTCCTTCTTCTTTCAGGGATGCATTTCTCTTTTTTTCCTTTTTTTCTTTCTCTCTCTTTTTCTTTTTCAATTTTTTTCTTTTCTCATTTTCCTTCTTCTTTCAGGGACGCATTTCTTTTCTTTTTTCCTTTTCTCTCTCTCTCTCTCTTTCTTTTTCAATTTTTTATTCATTTTTTTTTTCTTCTTTGATGATACACGTCTTGTCCTGTTTGATTGTCTTGGAAATCAGCTGTTTTGTAGGTCGGGAAAATGATGATTTATCGGAAGTTCCTCGTTTGTCTTGTGTCTTTTATGCCAGTGTTATGGGGGGGCGGGAGGGGGGGGTGGGGGGCGTGGTGGGGGGGGGCGGGGTTTCTGTTAGTGATAGTCATAGGTTTGAAATTTGCATAAGAATCGAGGCCACACGCAGGCGCTGATACGCACGCACACGCCAACACCCACACGCAAAAATACGTATCGGTGACACACACAATACATAAAGGCGCACATACATGCATGTAGACATGCATGCATACGTATATAAGTAGATGCATACATACATAAGTACATACATACATATGTAGATACATACATGTATACATATATACATACATAAGTACATACATACACACATGCGCACACACACACACACACACACACACACACACACACACACACACACACACACACACACACACACACACACACACACACATACACATATATACATACACATACACATACACACACGCACACATTAACACACACGCACATATTAACACACACGTACACATAAACACACGCACACACACACACATACACATATACACATACACATATACACATACACATACACACACACGCACACACACACACACACACACACACACACACACACACACACACACACACACACACACACTTACTCACTAACTCACACATATATACCCAAATATCTCCAAATATCTTTAATGCATCATATTCTTTTTCCTTCTTTATTCCCTGAATCTTCACCCTACTTTTCGTGCTCTTCCGTGGGCGCTCTGCTGTCAGGACAGGCGTGGGCGCCGCGACGAGGTAATTCAGTTGTCCCTGTGCGTGTGGGTGGGCGTGCGTGCGTGCGTGCGTGCGTGTGGGCGTGTGTGCGTACCCAAGGTGGCGCTACCCAAAAAACGGAAAAAAAAGTTCTGAAAGTTCTAAGAGGGAGAGAGAGAGGGAGGGAGGGAGGGAGGGAGGGAGGGAGGAGGGAGGGAGGGAGGGAGGGAGGGAGGGAGAGAGGGAGAGAGGGAGAGAGGGAGAGAGAGAGAGAGAGAGAGAGAGAGAGAGAGAGAGAGAGAGAGAGGGGGAGAGGGGGACAGAGAAAGAGAGTGTATGTGTGTGAGAGAGAGAGAGAGAGAGAGAGAGAGAGAGAGAGAGAGAGAGAGAGAGAGAGAGAGAGAGAGAGAGAGAGAGAGAGAGAGAGGGGGGGGAGGGGGGCAGAGAAAGCGAGATTGTGTGAGAGAGAGAAAGAGAGAGAGAGAGAGAGAGAGAGAGAGAGAGAGAGTTTTAAAAATTCTAAAAAGAAAAAAAAAAGTTAAAAAAGTTCTCATTGGGGATGTTCAACGTGCCTTCCCTGTCTCGTCTCTCTCGCACACACGGAAAAAAAAAATCGTCCTCGACACAACTTGCACGCGAGACAAAGGGGTGGGCGGGGATGGGAGGGGGGGGTAAGGGCGTGGGCGGTGGTAGGGAGGGCTGGGTGAGGGTATGGGCGGGGATGTGAGGGGAAGGGGATGAGGGTATGGGCGGGGATGTGAGGGGAAGGGGATGAGGGTATGGGCGGGGATGGGAAGGGAAGGGGTTGAGGGTATGGGCGGTAGTAGGGAGGGGAAGGGGGTGAGGGTATGGGCGGTGGTTGGTGGGGGTGAGGGGGAGGGTATGGGCGGTGGTTGGGGGGTGAGGGGGAGGGTATGGGCGTAAGTGGGACGATAGGGGTGAGGGTATGGGCGGTGGTAGGGAGGGGAAGGGGGTGAGGGCATGGGCGGAGGTGGGAGGGGTGGGGGTAAGGACACGGGCTGAGATAGGAGGACGGGGGTGAGGGTATGGGCGGAAGTGGGAGGGGTGGGGGTGAGGGCATGGGCGGTGGTAGGGAGGGGGAGGGGGGAAGGTTATGGGCGGAAGTGGGCGGGTGCTAAGGTATAGAATGAGAGTGGAGTTAGTGAGTAGGGGTAGAGGTGGGCATAGGGTGAGTGTAAGGTAAGTGGATAAGGGTGGGGGATATGCTGGGTGGGTAACGGTGG
>NC_091549.1:5833751-5836251 GCF_042767895.1 Penaeus vannamei
GAGGGAAGGAAGGGGGAGTGGGAAGGAAGGAAAGCGGGAGGTAAAAATGAGGATGGGGTAGGGAGAGGAGGAGGAAGAGGAAGAGAGGAGAGGGAGGAAGGGAAGGAAGAGAAAAAAAGAGGAAAATTAATTCCACGGAAGGAAGAAAAAAGAAAAAAAAGGAAAGCTTGAAGAAAAAGGAACAAACAAACAAAGCGAAAACGAACAAAGAAACAGTCAAGAAAAAAGACAGACAGACAAAAAAAAAGAAAAAAAAACAGAAAAATAACAAAGCAAACCCGTTGAGAGCGAGCGATAGCGACCGCCAGCCTGCCCGCGCCTCCCTCCTCTCACCTTCCTCATTAACCCATCTTAAGCTCAGCCTCAAGACGACCTCCTCGAGATTCCCCCGAAACCCGTCTTGCTTGAGGACGACGACGACGATGATGATGATGATGATGATGATGATGATGATGATGATGATGATGACGACGATGATGACGACGACGACCTGCGCAGAAAATGACCGACGCAGATTATCTCTGGGAATTATTATTTTTGTCGTTATCTCTCTGTCGTTTTATTTGATTTTTTGTTTGTTTTTGTTCCCGTTTTTTTTCGTTTCGTAAAATAAAAAAGTTCGTGTTTCTCGATTTTTGTGTGTGTTTTTGTATGTCTCTATGTCGTTATGTATGTCTGTATGTGTGTATGTCTTTGTGTAGGTCTGTATGCCTTTATGTGCGTCTGTATGTCTGTACGTCTTTATGTGTGTCTGTATATGTGTATATATTGATATGTCTGTATGTGCTCACGTCCCAAACAGCATCGATATCTCTCTTTCGAAAAGCCGCCCACAGCACGCCCACCGCCCTGGAGAAAACCAATTTCTATCCGCCCCCTCTTCCTCTTCCTCCCCCCCCCCCTTCCTCCCGCCCAAAAGATATTGATAAAATGATAATAGTACCGTTTATCTCGCGGAATCTCGGAAGGAGCGAGAGAGACGCGGCTACGAGGTGGGGGGGAGGGGGAGGTGGGGGAGGAGGAGGAGGAGGGAGGTGGGGGAGGGGAAGGAGGAAGGTGGGGTGAGGGGAAGGAGGAGGAGGAGGAGGGAGGTAGGGGGAGGAGGGAGGGAGCTAGGGGGAGGGGAAGGAGGAGGAGGAGGAGGGAGGTGGGGGAGGAGGAGGGAGGAGGGGGAGGTGGGGGAGGGGAAGGAGGAGGGAGGGAGGTGGGGGTGAGGAGGAGGAGGAGGAGGAAAGAGGGAGGTGGGGGAGGGGAAGGAGGAGGAGGGATGTGGGGTGAGGGGGGAAGGAGGAGGGAGGAGGAGGAGGGAGGTAGGGGGAGGAGGAGGGAGCTAGGGGGAGGGGGAAGGAGGAGGGAGGTGGGGGGAGGGAGGAGGAGGAGGGGGAGGTGGGGGGAGGGGAAGGAGGAGGAGGGAGGTGGGGAGGAGGAGGAGGAGGAGGAGGAGGAGGGAGGTGGGGGAGGAGGTGAAGGAGGAGGAGGAGAGAGGTGGGGGGAGGGAGGAGGAGGAGGAGGGAGCTGGAGGAGGAGGAGGAGGAGGGAGATGGGGGAAGGGAGGAAGGCGGACAAGACAGCGCTGTCCCGTTCGAGGACAAAACACGGGAGGGATAGCCCGCCAATCGCCTAACGAGGAGCGGCACAAAGGCGAACCACTCCGGGCTGTTCACCTGTAAAGAGAAATCTTATTTAGTAGTTTCATCGTGGTTTGGCGGCGGGGGGAGGGGGGATGGGGTGCAGGGAGGGGTCGATGGTGGGGGTGGATAGGGGGAGGGAGCGGTGGGAATGGGAGGGGGAGGGGGTGTAGAAGGGATCGATGGTGGGGGGAGGGAAAGGGAGGGGGATATGGGGGGAGGGGTGACGACGACGGCGACGAAGATGAGAAGTAAAAAGAAAAGAAAAAGAAAAAGAAGATGGAGGAGAAGGAAAAAAGAAATAAAGAGAAAGAAGACGAAGAAGAAGATGGAAAAGGAGTAGGAGAAAAGAAATAGAGGAAGAAGGAAAAGGGAAATGAAATTGATAAAAAGATGGGAAACAAGGAACACAACGATAATGAAAAGAGTGGTTATCTTAGGAAGAGGAAGAGGGATAATGCGAATAAGTAGAAAGGCATCACAGAGGATAAGGATTAAACTAGAGAAAGACGAGAGTTGAAAGTCGTGGGAGGGAGCAGGGGGAGAGGAGGATGAGAAGAAGAAGAAGAAAAAGAAAGAAGAAGAAGGAGGAGAAAGAGAAGGAAAAGAAGGAGAAAGGGGAAGGAAAAAAAAGGAAGAGGAGGAGAAATAGCAAGAGAAGAAGGAGGAGAAGAGGAAGAAGAAAAAGAAGAAAGAGGAGGATAGGAAAAGGGAGGACAGAATGACCGGGAGGGGGAGGGGGAGGGGGAAGCGGGTGCACAGCGGAGGAATGAACGCTTGTTGAAGAAGTTGCACAAGTGGGTCTCGTAATCCTCAGCCATGTCAGTGAGGCAATTCGCAACGGCTGCAGGAGTCGCATATTTAGCAAACTT
>NC_091549.1:5841251-5848751 GCF_042767895.1 Penaeus vannamei
GGGAGAGGATGGAGGTGGGTAGTGGAGGGGAGAGGATGGGGTGTGGTGGGTGGAAGTATATGAGATGGGAAGGGGGTGAAATAATTGTAAATGTAATGATTATGATATTATTATATAATTGTTACTACAATTAGTAGTAGTAATAGTATTAATAGAAGTGGTAGTATTGTTTTTATCATCAATATTATTATTGTCGATGGTGATAAGAATTTTCTTGCTGATAACGATAAGATTTATGAATTTAGGAAACGGCAATTTAAAAGCTTAGATAGTGGAAACAACCATTTGGTGCATTGTTATGATTATTATTATTATTATTGTCATATTTTTTATTGTTATTATTATTGTTGTTGTTGTCATCATCATTGTTATAATTATTACTGTTACCTTGCTATTGTTTTTAGTAGTTTATTATTTTTATCCTCATCATCTACTCGAGAGGTTCGGTTTTTTCTTTGGCAACACGTGACCTCCTCTGACAGCACCGGGTTCTTCCTTGACAACAGTTGAGATCCAGCCTGGCAACAGTAGGTTTATCCGCGGAAGGTGTGCAGTGGTGTTTCATTTTCTGACAACATCATGAGGACCTAATACGGCGCTGACAACACCCTGACTTCCTTCCTGACACCTGATACGGCGCTGACAACACCCTGATTTCCCTAATGACAGCATCTAATTCGGCGCTGACAACACCCTGACTTCCTGACACCACCTAAAACGGCGCTGACAACACCCTGACATCCTTCCTGACACCACCTAATACGGCGCTGACAACACCCTGACTTCCCTCCTGACACCACCTGATACGGCGCTGACAACACCCTGACCTCCTTCCTGACACCAAGCTCTTCGTTGGCAACGCTGCGTCCTTCCTGACAACACTAAGCACCGGCGTCTCGGTCGCTATCGAGTCATCTCTCCGTGACAGCACTTACGTTCACTTACGGTGCTGTGAAATCCGCGAGGCCAAACATAGATCCTGATGTCTGTTTTTCTTAGAGATTTTTTGCTTTTAAGTTGCTTTTTTCTCTTCTCTCGTGGTGTCCTCTTCTTTCAATTCCATTTTTTTCTATTCTGATTTTTTTTTTTGTTTCGTTTCATTCCTCTCTTCCTTTCTTTCTGTCTGTTTCTGTCTGTCTGTCTCTCTGTCTCTGTCTGTCTCTGTCTGTCTGTCTCTCTCTCTCTCTCTCTCTCTCTCTCTCTCTCTCTCCTTTCTCTTCCCCTCTCATCTCCCTCCCTCCTTAGGCTCTCTCTCTCATCTCCCTCCCTCTCTCTCTTATCTCCTTCTCTCCTCTCTCTCTCTCTCTCTCTCTCTCTCTCTCTCTCTCTCTCTCTCTCTCTCTCTCTCTCTCTCTCTCTCTCTCTCTCTCTCTCTCTCTCTCTCTCTCTCTCTCTCTCTCTCTCTCTCTCTCTCTCTCTCTCTCTCTCTCTCTCTCTCTCTCTCTCTCTCTCTCTCTCTCTCTCTCTCTCTCTCTCTCTCTCTCTCTCTCTCTCTCTCTCTCTCTCTCTCTCTCTCTCTCTCTCTCTCTCTCTCTCTCTCTCTCTCTCTCTCTCTCTCTCTCTCTCTCTCTCTCTCTCTCTCTCTCTCTCTCTCTCTCTCTCTCTCTCTCTCCTCTCTCTCTCTCTCTCTCTCTCTCTCTCTCTCTCTCTCTCTCTCTCTCTCTCTCTCTCTCGCTCTCTCTCTCCTCTCGCTCGCTCTCTCTCTCTCTCTCTCTCTCTCTCTCTCTCTCTCCTCTCTCTCTCTCCTCTCTCTTGCTCTCTCTCTCTCCTCTCTCTTGCTCTCTCTCTCTCTCTCTCTCTCTCTCTCTCTCTCTCTCTCTCTCTCTCTCTCTCTCTCTCTCTCTCTCTCTCTCTCTCTCTTTATCTCCCTTTGTTCCTTATGTTGAGCTCGTCTTTTGAATATGTTTATGAGGTGGAGCGTCATTTTACTCTTCCCTTTGTTCCGCTGTTTATTTTTTTTTACGTTTTTTTCCATTTTCATATCGCAGTATATATCTTCTTTCATTTCCAGTTCTCCCACCGTGTCTTTGTTTCTATCTCTTCGTATCTTTTGCTTCTTTGTCTTTCTTTGCATCTTCTTCCTCTCTTCCTGTTATCCGTATTATCCCCTTTCTCACTCTTTCCTTTTTCTCTCTCTTCTTTTTCTCTCTGTCTCTTTCTCCTCTTTTCGACCTTCCCTCTCGCCCTCTTTCACTTTTTTTCCTTGTTTTTTTTATTAAGTAAAATATGTGAAATATCTTAAGCACAGAACGAGGGAATAAACAAGTTTTACGTCATAGAATCAGGAAAAAAAAATACGATATGAGACTCACATGCGCTTAAAGGCCATTCTTGCGTGACACGAATCTATGTCGCGAGGAAGGCAAGACTGTGCTACACCTCTCCCCCTCTGCTTGTATCCCGCTTCTTTCTTTTTCTTTTTGCGTCTTCCCTCTTACGTCATTCGTCCATCTTACGGTGTGGTTGGAAGAGGGGAAATTCGTAGAGAATTCCTCTCTGTCTCTCTCTCTCTCTCTCTCTCTCTCTCTCTCTCTCTCTCTCTCTCTCTCTCTCTCTCTCTCTCTCTCTCTCTCTCTCTCTCTCTATCTATCTATCTATCTATCTGTCTCTCTCTCTCTCTCTCTCTCTCTCTCTCTCTCTCTCTCTCTCTCTCTCTCTCTCTCTCTCTCTCTCTCTCTCTCTCTCTCTCTCTCTCTCTTCTCTCTCTCTCTCTCTCTCTCTCTCTCTCTCTCCCTCTCTCTCTCTCTCTCTCTTCCTCTCTGTCTCCCTCTCTCACTCTCTCTCCCTCCTTCCCTCCCTCTCTCCCTCTCTCCCTCTCTCTCTCCCTCTCTCCCTCTCTCTCTCTCTCTTCGTCCACAGGCATTCTAACCGGATATAAAACACATCATTTCTCCTTTTTCCTCCTCCCCTTTTTTTCTCAATCTCGCTTCTTCATAAGGGTTAATTTAGGGCGCGAAAGATGCGCTGGATATCCCTTACCGGCAGGCTGATTACGCCCATATTTAAGAGCTAATTACAGGCAGAATTAATCGCTTAGAAAATCCGCACAACTGTTTGAATTGCCTCGTCCTTGATGTATGAACAAGGCAATTAGTGGCAGTTGGGGGCTTAACGGCCCTGCTATTTATGGGTGGTTATCTTAATAAGGAAGGTGATTAGCGCGCATCCCTTTCCCCCCCTCTTCTCTCCTCTTCTCGTCTCTTCTCTTCTTCTCGTTTTCTCCATCACTTATTCTCCTCTTCGTCTGTTTTCTGCTTTTCGTCTCTTCCCTCACCTCTTCTCCTCTTCGTCTCGTCTCCTCCCTCACCTCTTCTTCTCTTCGTCTGTTCTTCATCTTCTCGTCTGCTTCCTCACCTCTTTTTCTCTTCTCGTCTGCTCCCTCACCTCTTCTACGAGGCCGCTCCTTCCCTTTCTCCTCTTCTCTCTCTCCCTCTCTTCATGCTCTCCTCTTTTCTCCTTTCCCTCCCTCTTTTCCACTCTTCCCTTCTTCCCTCTCTACGTTTCCCCTATACCAATCCCTCCCTTTACCCTCTTCTCTCCCTCCCTCTCTTCTCCTTTTCCTTTCCACCCTCTCTTCTCCCTTTCTCCATTTCCCTTTCTCCCTCTTCCTCCCTCCGTTTCCCCTCTATCCCTCCCTCCCTCCCTTCCCCCTCTTCCCCCCACATCCCCTCTCTCCCTCTCCCCTCTTCCCCCCACATCCCCTCTTTCCCACTCCCCTCTTCCCCTCGTGTAGGCATTCCGAAGGTTCAAATCTCCCTTTTCAGGTCGAGGCTTCCCCTTTTTGTGGAGGATTCGATACTTTTCTCTCTCCTCTCCCCTCCCTTCCCCTCTCTTTCCGTCCTTCGCTCTTTTGCTTTATTCTCTCTCTTTTTGCTTCTATTGCTTCCCATCCGCTGTTCTCATTGCGTTGTGGAATTCCAATTTTTTTATAATTAATTGTTTTACTTTTTTATTTTATCATTATTTTTTATTTTAATGATGAATGTGTATTAATATGTGTGCGTTTTTTGTTCATATTTTTTTTTCAATGATAAGTGTGCAATAATATGTGTAAGTATTTTTTTATAATATTTTCTAAATCTTTTTTTAATGGCAAATGTGCAATAATATGTATACTTAGTTTTAATAAGCATTTCTTTTTTGTTTTTCTTTAATGATGAATGTGCAGTGATATGTATACGTATTTTTTGGTGATCTATTTTTTTTTATGATAGATATGGAATAATATGCATACGTATATATATATATATATATATATATATATATATATATATATATATATATATATATATATATACATACACATATACCTGAACGTTATATTGTACGGATATATGCGTATATTTCGTGCGTACGTGTGTGTGTCGGAGTTCTGTTGTGTGTGCGTGTGTGAATCAATGACTGGGAGAGATAAATTAAGTTCTTAATTACAAGATGTCATTATAGAATCAAATTTGTTCGGTTGATTACAGGCTGGGGTCGGGCTAAGAGGGAATTGATTTTTTTTTTTTTTATCTTATTCACTCTGTGTCTGTCTATCTGTCTGTCTGTGTCTCTCTTTGTTTCTGTCTTTCTCTCTCTGTGTCTTTCTCTCTCTTTGTGTCTTTCTCTCTCTTTCATTCTCTCTCTCTCTCTCTCTCTCTCTCTCTCTCTCTCTCTCTCTCTCTCTCTCTCTCTCTCTCTCTCTCTCTCTCTCTCTCTCTCTCTCTCTCTCTCTCCTCTCTCTCCCCTCTCTCTCTCTCTCTCTCTCTCTCTCTCTCTCTCTCTCTCTCTCTCTCTCTCTCTCTCTCTCTCTCTCTCTCTCTCCCCATCTCTCTCTCTCTCTGTCTCTCTCTCTCTCTCTCTCTCTCTCTCTCTCTCTCTCGCTCTCCCTCTCTACCCTCCTTCCTTTCCTCACTCCCTGCCTCCCTCCCTCCCTCCCCCTCTCCTTCCCTTCCCTCCCCCTCCCCCTCCCCCTCTCTCTCTCTCTCTCTCTCTCTCTCTCTCTCTCTCTCTCTCTCTCTCTCTCTCTCTCTCGGAAGCGGTTAATGTCTTACTTTCCCCTCAAATAAATTCGTTTCTTATGCATCCCTTTACAGTTTTTGACTCTTCCTTATCCTCCGCTTCCCCTTTCATTATTTTTTTATCTGCCTCTTTGCAAGTTCATTTATCAATGTCCCTTTTCTTATTTTATGGAGCGTCTTGTCTTTCCTGACTAATAACCCTGTTAAAAGTTCCTCAAACAACTTGCAGAGTTCGTTTTTATTCGCCTTCTTTTCCTTCTTCTTCTTCTTCTTCTGTTTTTCTTCTCTTTATTTGTCTTTTCTTTTCTTCTTTTCTCTCGTTTTCCGTCCTCTTTTCCCAATTCTTCTTCTTTGCTTTTTATTGTTCTTTTCTATTCTTTTTCTTATCCCAATTCTTCTTCCTTTTCGTTTTCATCTTCCGTGTATAGATACATAAGTAGATAGATAGGTAAATATATAGACAGACAGACAGATAGATAGTTGTGTGTGGGTGAATGGATGTATAACAGCATAGATACGAAAATCATAGTTACTTATATATGAGAACTTCTATGTTATTTATATAGTAACTTATAATTACAGTTACATATTATTTTATTATTGATTATAGTTACTTATATTAGTTACGTAACTTATCGTTACAGTTACTTATTATTCTATTATCAATTATAGTTACTTATATTAGTTACGGCGCCGGGAAAGTGCACTTGGGCTTCACTTAATTGCCCCGAAGTCAAGGATCACTTCACGGCTCGTCTGACGTCGGGGAGGGAAGCGTCCTCCTGAAGTCGGATGTCCCGGCCGTGTCCTCCGCTCTGACGTCACGGACCAGTGGCTGTTGATAAGGACTTCGGATGGAAGGAAAAAAAAAAAAAAAAAAAAAGAGGGGGGGGTGAGGGGGACGGGGGTGAGGGGGGGACAGGGGAGGGGGGGACGGGGGTGAGGGGGGACGGGAGGGGGAGGCAAAACAGTGATGAGGAAAAGGGGAGTCTTGGTGATGTAGGAGGGTGGGGAGGGGTGTTGGGGGTAGGAGGGGGAGGGGGGAATGTGCTTTGACTTTTTCGTAAGCTTGATTGAGGACTTGAGATTGCAAGTAGGGGGGGTGGGGGGAGGGGGAAGAGTGGTGTATTTATTTTCTATTTTTTTTCTTTTAATCGATGGATGTTTTGAGTTTTTTTCTGTTTTTTTTTTTTTCTTATCTTTTATTGGGTCGAGATTTTGGATAAGTGAAATTGCATTTCGAGATGGAAGGAAAGGAACAAGAAGGAAACGGGGGGAGAAAAAGGGGAGGAGATACAGGAGGAGTAAGAAGAAGAAGAGGAGGAGGAGGAGAAGAAGAAGAAGAGGAAGAGGAGGGAGAAGTAGAAGAGAAAGAGGAAAAGAAAGAATGATAATAGGAGAAGGACCAATAAAGAATAGGAGTAGGAAGAAGATGAAGATGATCAAGAAGAAAGGATACACAATGACTAAGACAAAGCCAACTCAACCCAACCAGAAAATAACAAAAAAAAGAAAAAGAAAAAAAAGAAGGAAAGTAGAAATAGAAAATGAGAAAAGGAGATCGAGCATATCTTCATCTCAGACGTCGCCCTCGAGTCCCATCGCAGACGTCGCCCTCGAGTCTCATCCTTGAAGTCTCAACCCAGAAGTCGCCCTCAAGTCCCATCCCAGAAGTCGCCCTCAAGTCCCAAACCAGAAGTCGCCCTCAAGTCCCATCCTAGACGTCGCCCTCGAGTCTCACCCCAGACGTCACCCTCAGCCCTCATCCCAGACGTCGTCCTCAAGTCTGATCCCTCGAGTCTCACCCCAGAAGTCGCCCTCAAGTCCCATCGCAGACGTCGCCCTCGAGTCTCATCCTTGAATTCTCACCCCAGAAGTCGCCCTCAAGTCCCATCGCAGACGTCGCCCTCGAGTCTCATCCTTCAAATCTCACCCCAGACGTCACCCTCAGCCCTCATCCCAGACGTCGTCCTCAAGTCTGATCCCTCGAGTCTCACCCCAGAAGTCGCCCTCAAGTCCCATCGCAGACGTCGCCCTCGAGTCTCATCCTTGAATTCTCACCCCAGAAGTCGCCCTCAAGTCCCATCGCAGACGTCGCCCTCGAGTCTCATCCTTCAAATCTCACCCCAGACGTCACCCTCAGCCCTCATCCCAGACGTCGTCCTCAAGTCTGATCCCTCGAGTCTCACCCCAGAAGTCGCCCTCAAGTCCCATCCCAGACGTCGCCCTCGAGTCTCATCCTTCAAATCTCACCCCAGAAGTCGCCCTCAAGTCTCATCCTTGAACTCTCACCCCAGACGTCGCCCTCAAGTCTCATCCTTGAACTCTCACCCCAGACGTCGCCCTCAAGTCTCATCCTTGAACTCTCACCCCAGACGTCGCCCTCAAGTCTCATCCTTGAACTCTCACCCCAGACGTCGCCCTCAAGTCTCATCCTTGAACTCTCACCCCAGACGTCGCCCTCAAGTCTCATCCTTGAACTCTCACCCCAGACGTC
>NC_091549.1:5853751-5866251 GCF_042767895.1 Penaeus vannamei
TTCATGCACTCATGCTGTTCCTCAGACGCCAAAAATATATTCCTCTCATATTTCTGCCACCCTCACACCTTATTACAGCACCGCGCTTTCCTCACCCTCATACATATAGCTTCTACCACTTACCCGTCTCTTACCTCTCCTCATGTTTCTCATCTTTCTGCTTCCCTCGTCTCCTCTTTTACCTGCTTTCCCCTCTCTTCCTGCTCCCCTTCGTCAGCTTCCACCAATCGCTCCTCTCTTACCTCTGCCCCCCCCCCTCTTTTCCCCTCTTTCCCCCCCTCCTCTCCACCCCCCCCCCTCCTACCTCTCTTACTCTGAAAGTGCCTCTGAGATATTACGTTTCTTGGTCTATAAAATGAGATGGATTGTATATCGAACGATACTTATACGAGGTAGTAGATGTAATGGGGAAGTGAGGGGAGGGGAGGGGAGGGGAGGGGAAGGGAAGGGGAGTAGTGAGAGGGGAAGAGGAGGAATGGGATGGGTGGTGGTGATAGGGGAAGGGGAGGAATGGGAGGGAGTGGTGAGAGGGGAAGAGGGAGGAATGGGGGTGAGGAGGGAGGAATAGGGGGAGTGGTGAGAGGGGAAGGGGAGGAATGGGGGTGAGAGGGGGAAGGGGAGGAATAGGGGGTGAGAGGGGGAAGGGGAGTAGTGAGGGGGAAGAGGGAGAAAGGAGTGGTGAGAGGGGAAGAGGGAGAGAGGAGTTGTGAGAGGGGAAGGGGAGTAGTGAGAGGGGAAGAGGGAGAGATTGGTGGGGGGGTGCTAAGAGGGGAAGAGGGAGAGAAAGGAGGGAAGGTGAGAGAAGAAGAGGGGGAGGGGGAGAAGGGGAGAAGGGGAGAAGGGGACGCAGGCCATTCGTGCCACGACTTGAAGCATTACACGGTGTCCTGTGTTTTATGCCCGGTGCTGAGTTATGCTCTCCTTTGAATAATTGTTTGATATTCAAATTTTTGTCGCTATCCCCTCTCCTCCCCTCGTCTTCTCCTCCCCTTCCCCCCTCCCCTCCCTTCGTTTCCCCTTCGCCCCCGAATTCTTCTCCTAATTCCCTCCTTCGTCCCTCCCAGACCTTTAGCTCTTCCCTCCCCTCCCCTCCCTCTTCCTCTTCCTCCTCCCCTTCTACTAGCCCTCGGCTCTAGATTTTCTCAGTCTTCTCCCCCTACTTTTTTCTCTCCACCTCCCTCTTCCTCTTCCCCTTTCTACTCTTCCTCCGCTCTAGATTCCCCCTCCTCTACAAACTCCCTGTCTCCTTCCCCCTTCACGTCTCCCCTCTTCTCTCCTCTTCCTCCTCTCCAGACCGCCCCCCCCCGTCTCCTTCCCCCTTCTCCCCGCCCGCCTTTTTCTCACTCTCCCTCTTCCTCCTTCCCTTCTTCTTTCCCTCCCCAGACCCCCCGTCTCCTTCCCCCTCCTCTCCCCCTCCCCAGACCCCCAAAGTCAACCCCTATTCCTCTTCCTCCTCTCCTCTCCACCCCCCCCGTCTCCTTCCCCCTTCTTCTTCCTCCTCTCCTCTCACACCCCCCTCCCCAGACCTCCATCTCCTTCCCCCTTTCCTATTCCTCCACGTCTCCTCACCCCCCCCCCCCCCGTCTCCTTCCCCCTCTCCCCGTCCACCTTTTCTCCTGCAGTTAGCACGACCGAGGCTCTGTCAGGGGGACCTGATAAGAGAAAAATTACGAGGGGTTCTTCCCCCTTCACCCCCCCCAACTCCCCCATTCACACCCTCCTTCTTCGCCCTTCTCCCCTCCCTTGTTCTTCCATTTCTCTTTTATCCCATTTTGATTATCCTATTTCTCCCCCTCCTCCTCCCACTATTCATCCATCTTTCTCCTTCCCCTCCCATTATTTTCCACTCCTTTCTCTTCGTCTTCCTCTTCCTCCTCTCCAACTCTCTGCCTATTCCCTTCTTCCCATATCTCTTTACTCTCCCCCTCTCTCTTCTCCAATTCTCTCCCTCTCCTCCCTCTTTGCTTCATCTCTTCAACTTATTTCTATTCCTCTCTTGCCCCCTCCCCCTTCCTCCTCTTTACTTCATCTTTCTCTACTTCTTTTCATTTCCTTCTCTTCTTCCCCCATTTTTTGCTTCACCTCTCCAACTTCTTGCTATTCCCCTCTTCTCCTCCTCATCTCTGTCCCTCCCCCTCCCCCTCCCCTCCCCCCATTTCCCTTTTTCCTTCAGTCTTTTCTTTGACTTTTTTCGTGCAAGCATTTTCAGTTTAAATGTTTTTTGTTTCATTTCGTTTAAATCTTTTATCTTTTCGCTACGCATTTATTTTTTTTTCCTTTTTGTTCCTACGTTTTTAGTTTTATTTTATTTTATTATTTGTATTTTTCTATTATTATTTTTTATTTTATATTTTTTATTATCGTTTTTTTATTGTCGTTTCTTGGTTCCAGGTATTTTATTTTTATATTTTCCTCTGTCTCCCTCTTTTATCTTTGTGAACGTTTTACTTTATGTTCATCATCATCATCTTTCTTCCTTTTGCTTTTTCCTTTTTCTTTTTCTTCCTCCCTCCTCTTCTGATCCTCTTAATTCGTGTCTCTGAAATTCATGAAATACATATTCTCTCTCAAAGTTGCAATCTTACTCTCACTCTCACTCTCACCCTTCGTTCGTTCTCTCTCTCTCTCTGTCTTTCGTCTTTTTGTTCTCGTTCTCTCTATCTCTTTCTTTTTCTCGTTCTCTCTATCTCTTTCTTTTTTTTCGTTCTCTCTGTCTCTTTCTTTTTCCCGTTCTCTCTCTCTCGCTTCGTTTCTCTCTCTCTCTCTCTCTCTCTCTCTCTCTCTCTCTCTCTCACTGTCTATCTTCCTTTCTTTCTTTCTTTCCTTCCTTCTTTCTTTCTTTCTTTCTTTCTTTCTTTCTTTCTTTCTTTCTTTCTTTCTTTCTTTCTTTCTTTCTTTCTTTCTTTCTTTCTTTCTTTCTCTCTCTCTCTCTCTCTCTCTCTCTCTCTCTCTCTCTCTCTCTCTCTCACTCCTACTCCCTCCCACTCTCACCCTCTCCTTCCGTCTCACTCTCACTCCCACTCCCACTCCCACCCTCATTCCGTCTCACTCCCACTCTCACTCTCACCCTCACTCCCTCCTTCCGGCCCGCTCTCACTCCCACTTCCACCCTCTCCCTCCTTCCGTCTCACTCTCATTCTCACCCTCACTCCCTCCTTCCGTCTCACTCCCACTCCCACTCCCACCCTCACTCCCTCCTTCCGTCTCACTCTCACTCCCACTCCCACTCTCTCCCTCCTTCCGTCTCACTCTCACTCCCACTCTCACCCTCATTCCGTCTCGCTCTCACTCCCACTCTCACTCTCACTCTCTCCCTCCTTCCGTCTCGCTCTCCCTCGCCGGCGAAACGAGCAAGAAAGTCGCCTGTTTCTTCGACGTCGCCTTCGGTTTTCTTTTGCCATCCATTACGTAAATGACTGTGTGAGCAATATGGCGTCGACAACCCCGATGAGTTACGAGTGGAATTTCATATACCGTGAAAATGTTTTGTTAGGCCTACGTGGATTTTTTTTTTCTTTTTTTTTGTATTATGGGGGGGGGGTGTATTGGTAGTTTTTTTTTTTTTTTTTTTCTTTTTTTGGGTGGGGGGTATTGGTATTGGTAAGGCCTGATTGTTTTTGGAGATTTTTTTTTTTTTTGAGGGGGGGGTTGTGTTGGTATTGCTGTTATGTCGTTCATGGTGTGGGTCTAGGTTATTGATTGTTTGTTTGTTTGTCTTTGTTGTTATTGTTCTGGGTGTAAATAGGATTGTAATGGTGGTTAATCATAGTAGTGATAGTAGTAAGAATGTTTATTATGAGGAGGGAAATGATTATAAGAATGAAAGTGATAATGATGATGATTATGATAAGAATGATGATAATAATGATTATGATAAGAATGATGATGATAATGATAATGATAAGAATGATTGTGCTGCTAGTAATGATGATGGTAATATCAATAATAATGATAACGATAATAATGATAATTATATTTTTTTTACTGAAGACTTTGGATGATGTGATCCATGATTGGAAAGACCGAATCTCCAAAATGTCGATCTGGCAACCCTCTCAGATTTACCTACCCCCTCCTTCCCTTGCCTTTCCACTCCCCTCTTCCTTTCCCTCCCCCTTTTCCCCTTTGCTCTTCTCCTCCTTCTCCCTCCTCCCCTTCCCTTCACCCTTTGCCCCCCCCCTCCCCTTTCCCGTCTTGTATTTGCCCTCCCTCTCCCTTCCCCTTTCCCCTTCATCCTTCTTGCTCCTTTCCCCTCCTCCTCCCTTGACGCACTCTTCCCTCTCCCCTTCCCCCTCCTCTCACCCTTCCCTTTGCCCTCGATACCTCCTTTCCTTCCCCTTCCTCCCTCCTCCACCCCCTCTTAACCCCCCACCCCATCCCCTCCCCTCCCCTCCACCCACCGTCTCTCCAGCTGGTTTCCCAAAGCGGATTCCCCCGAAGAAAGAGCAACTGTCCCTTGCTTCGCCTTTGTCTCCGCCGGCCCTCACTTCACGTCCGGATGTCATGCGGACTCTGCCGGTGATGCGAGGTCCCCCCCCCCCTTCCCTCCCACCCCAGGGCATGACGGATGGGGAGATAGGATGATGATGATGATTGGTTTGATGTTGATGTTGAGGAGGAGGAGGAGGAGCATGGATGAGGGTGGGGTGGGGGAAGGGGTGATGTACTGGGGATGGGGGGAGCGAGGGTGGGAGGGGGAGGGGGATGGTGGTGATGGAGAAAGTTGGGGTTGGTGGGGGGAAGGGGGGGTGATGCATGGCGGTGGTGATGATGGAGAAGGTTGGAGGGAGGGAAGGAGGATGGGGCGAGAAAGGAGAGAGGAAGAGGAGGATGGGGCGAGAAGAGGAGAGAGGAGGATGGTGATGAAAAGATGGGGAAGAAGGAAAGGAGGAATGGGAAGGGGAGAGTGAAAAAATGTGGAGGAGGAAGAAGAGAAGAAGGACTAATGATAATAATGGTAATGATAATAGTTATGATAATTAAAATAATAATGATGATAATAATGGTGATAATAATGATAATAATGATAATAATAATAATAACAACAATAACAATAATAATGATAATAATGATGATGATAATGATAATAATAATAATTATAATAATAATAATAGGGAGAAGGAGAAGGAGGAAATGTAAGAAGAAGAAGAAGAAGAAGAAGAAGAAGAAGAAGAAGAAGAAGAAGAAGAAGAAGAAGAAGAAGAAGAAGAAGAAGAAGAAGAAGACGAAGGCTGCAGTGGCGAAATTCACTTGAGGGGAAAATAAAACAGCTGGAGGAGCGCTGGAAGAGGCCAAAGGAGAATAAAAAGGCAGAGAGGGAAGAGGATCAGGAAAGGGGCTCGAGGGAGAGGAAAGATTTTAAGAGAAAGAGAAGAACAAAGGAAACGGAAGAGAATGGAAAGATGAGATGTGGTAGAAGGGGGAAGTAAAAGATGAGATAAAAAGGGACATGGGGAGAGGGGAGAGAGAGAGGGAATGAGAGAGAGAGAGAGAGAGAGGAGAGAGAGAGAGAGAGAGAGAGAGAGAGAGAGAGAGAGAGAGAGAGAGAGAGAGAATGAAGGAGAGAGAGAGAGAGAATGAGGAGAGAGAGAAAGGAGAATTAGGGAGAGTGAAAGGGAATGAGAGAGAGAGAGAGAGAGAGAGAAGAGAAAGAAAGAGGAAGACTGAAAAAAAAACTTGAATGGCGCTGAAGAGAGAGAAAAAAAGACAACGAATGAGAAAGAATGCATGAAGAGAGAAACGAAGAAAGAGAGAGAGAAAAAAAGACCATATTTAATTGTCTTCGCGAATGAAATCCATAATCGTGTTCCAGCTGATATTAACATGATAATCACCAACGCAAATTTAAATAGAATTCAAAAGGTCATGTCATACAACTCGTAAGGTATGAACGAACAGATGCAAAATACGAATGTGCATTTAGTCATTTGCTAAAAAGAAATGGCAAGGTTGAAATGAGAATAGATTGCAATTCCGTATTCACGACCTTAAGTATAGTTGACAGAAGGAGGATGGAAGAAGGAAGGAGAGGGAGAGGGGAAAGGGAAGGGGAAGGGGAAGAGGAGGGGAGGGGAGGGATTGAGAGGGAAGAGGAGGGGAAGGGGAGGGTAGGGTATGAGAGGGGAGGAGAAAGGAAGGAGGGAGAGGGGTGGGGAGGGAAGGGAATGAGAGGGGAAAGGGAGGGGAAGGAGGGAGAGGGAGGGAAGGGGAGCTAGCTAATGGATGAGAGACGAAGGGGCAAGAAAGGAGAGGGGAAGGGCCAAGAAAAGGGGGAAAAAAGCCGGTTGGCGAAGGAGGCAGGAGACGAGAGGGGAGGAGGGGAGGGCGCTGTGAAGTTAAAGGATGAGAGGGAGAGAGGGGGAGAGGGCAGCCAAAGGGGCAGTGGAAGGGGAGGGGGGAGGGGGCTACCTAAAGGGCAGTGGAAGGTTTATATATGTATTTGAATTTCCCCGACCTCGCCTTGTGTGTGTGTGTGGGTGTGTGTGTGTGTGTGTGTGTATGTGTGTCTGTGTCTGTGTGCGCGTGTGTGTGTGTGTGTGTCTGTGTCTGTGTGTGTGTGTGTGTGTGTCTGTGTGAGTGCGTGTGTGCGCGCGTGTGACATCCTTTTTTCCCCCTATTTTTTACTCGCCCTGCCTCTTTATACCTTCTCTCCGTATTTTTTTTCTTGTATATTTACCCTCACCATTTTTCTTCGTTTCACAGTCCTTTTTCTCTCTCCTTCGTTTCTCCTTTCGCGTGTTCCCTTTTCTTCTTGATTTTGTCTTTTCTTTTTTTTTTCTTTTTCTCCCTCAGTTTTCTCTTTGTGTCCACTTTATCTCTCGTTCGTTTTAATTTTCCTTCTCATTTCATTTCGGATTTTCGCTTTTCCATCTTCTCGCATCCCATTCCCGTCCTTCCCTCCTTTTTGCCATCTCCCCTTTCCTCTTACTTATTTGCCCTCCCCCTCCTCTCTCCCCTTCCTTCCCTCCCTTTTGCCTCTCCGCTCCCCTCCTCTTACCCCTCCTACCTCTTGCCCTCCCCTCCCTCCCTCTTGCTCTCCCCCTTCCTCCCCTCCCTCTCCCCTTCCCCCTTCCTTTTCCCTCGCCCCTTCCCTTTCCCCCTCCCCCATCCCCTACCCTTACCCCCACTCCTTCCTCCCCCCCCCCACCAACTCTCCCCCTTCCCCTCTATTCCCCTCCTTTCCCTCCCCCCTGCCCCCACCCTTCCCTCTCCCGGCCGTCACCTCTGACCTCGGCTCGTCATCCCGCCCGCCGCCCCACCTCGCCTGACCTCGGAGAGAAGAGTGCATTTTGATCGCTGGATTCTGGCGAGAGGCCAATGACTTTATTGCTTGTCACGGAGCCATCGTCTTCTCGTTTGTCCCTGTCTATTCCCTCTTCATTTCCCCCCTTCGCCCCCGCTCCGGCGTGTACTTTCGTCGCTTCATTATTATTTTTTGTTTATTATTATATATTTTTTTTATTTATTTTTATTTTATTTTTTGGTGTGTGGGGGTCTATTTTTTATTTTTTGCTTTCTCTTTACTTTTTTCTCTCTCTTTTGCTTCTTCCTTGTCTTCTCCTTATTTCTATTTATTCGTCTGCTTTTTCTCCATCTTCTCCTTCTTCCTCGTCTTCTTCTTCTCCTTCTTCTTCTTCTCCTCCTTCTTCTCCTCCTCCTCCTTCTTTGCCTGCTACTCCATCTTCGTCTTCTCTTCTGTCTTCATTTTTTCCACTACCTTCTCTTTTCTCTATCTTCTTTCTCTATTTTTACTCTCATACCTTCTTTCCTTCTCGCTTGCTGTCGTCTCTCTTCCGTTTTCCACTTCTTCCCCTTATTTTGCCCTTCGTCAGCCTCCTCCCTCCTTTCTCCGTGTACCCGCATTGATCACTCTCCTCCCCTCTTCCCCTCTTCTCCCCACCTCCCCTCCTCCCCTCTCCTTCCTCCTTTCCTCTCTCCTTTCCTTTTATTTTGTTTCTTTCCTCGTTCACTTCCTCCCTCGAAGGAAAGAAATGATAGAGAGAATGAGAGGGAAGGAGGAAAGGGGGACACGGAGACGGAGACGGAGAAGGAGATGTGGATGGAGGGAAGAGGGAGGGAGGGAGGGAGGGAGGGAGGGACATAGGGAGGGAGAGCGGGTGGGAGACAGGGAGGAAAAGAAAGAAAGAAAGAAAGAGAGAGGGAGGGACAGAGGGAGGGAGAAAGAGAAAGAAAGAAAGAAAGAGAGAGAGAGAGAACTAGGGAGAGAAAACGAGAAAGAGAGAGAGAGAGAGAAAGCTAGAGCTAGAGAGAGAGAGAGAGAACTAGACAGAGAGAGAGAGAGAGGGAGAGAGAACCAGACAGACAGAGAGAGAGAGAGAGAGAGAGAGAGAGAGAGAGAGAGAGAGAGAGAGAGAGAGAGAGAGAGAGAGAGAGAGAGAGAGAGAGAGAGAGAGAGAGAACTAGACAGAGAGAGAGAGAGAGAACTAGACAGAGAGAGAGAGAGAACTAGAGAGCGAGAGAGAGAATGAATTTCATGTAGGCACAATTCACATGCAAATGACCTCCTCCTTTTTCTCAAGCGTCGCGGAACATGTTCAATCGACCGGATCAGAGCGTGGGAATGGCCCGGAAAGGCCGTGAATAATAATTTGCATTCCCGAAGATTGAGGAAGACGACGGCTTGATAAACCCGCGTTGAGGAGGCGGCGCCGACTTGGGTCTTCGGTTCTGCTGTTGTGGCTGGGAAGTCGACGCCAAGCCTCTGTGTGGATGGCTGGCTGGCTGGCTGTTTGTCTGGGTGTCTTGTCTGTTTGGCTGTTTGTTTTCATCTATCTGGTTATGTCTTTTTTTTTTCTATGTGTGTGTCTGTCTGTCTCTCTTTCTCGTTCTCTCTTTCTTTCTTTCTTTCACTTTCTCTTTCTCTTTCTCTTTCTCTTTCTCTGTCTGTCTGTCTGTTTCTCTCTGTCTGTCTGTCTCTCTCTCTCTCTCTCTTTCTCTTCTCTCTCTCTCTCTCTCTCCCTCTCTTTCTCTCTTTCTCTCTCTCTCTCTCTCTCTCTCTCTCTCTCTCTCTCTCTCTCTCTCTCTCTCTCTCTCTCTCTCTCTCTCTCTCTCTCTCTCTCTCTCTCTCGTGTGTATTTGACGTCTAATTTCGCACATAGGATTTCGCAGCGCTGTCTATTCTGCCGATTTTTAAATTGTTATCATTTATTTTGTTATTATTATTATTTATTAGTCATATTCTTCCTTTCTTGCCATCTTTCCTTTGCATTTTTTTTCCACTGTCATTTGGTATTGAAAGCGAGGAGATAGAGATAGAAAACCAAGTGAAGAAAAAAATCTGGAAATCTGACCCAAGCAGAAGTAAAAAAAAAGAAACGAAAATTAAAAAATGGGAAATAGATAAAGAAAAATATAAAAAGAAAAACATATTGAGGGAAAGAAACAGAAAAAATGGAAAGAAAGAGATAAAGAAAAAGAAAAGTGAAAATAAAGGAAAGAGAAAAAAAAATCTTATGAAAATTAGAGAAAGATAAAAAAAAAAAAAGATGGAGAGAAAAAGAAAAAAGAAAGGAGGGAGAAGGAAGTAGAGAAAGAAAGAATAAGAAGAATAAAGAAAATATAGAGAAGAATGGAAGACTGAGAACCCCCTCCCCCAAAAGAAAAGAAAGCAAGGAGTAAACACGAGAAAAGACAACGAAATCAAAAAGAGAAAATAGTAAAAGGGAAGATAGAAATAAACAAAAAGTAATCAACCAAAGAAACCGTGAAAACGTGAGTCAGCAGGTAAAGGTAACTCATCCTACGGGAATCAGCAGGCAAGGGACTCACCTGGAGCTAATCAGCATGAGTCAGTAGGTAAAAGAGGACTCATCCTGTTCGAATCAGCAGGTGGAAGACTCATCAGCGTGAGTCGTCAGGTAAAAGATTCATCAGGAACGAATCAGCGTGAGTCAGCAGGTAAAGAAGACCCATCAGCAGCGAATCAGCAGGTAAAGGACTCACTTAGGACTCGTCAGCAGGTAAAGGACTCGTCAGGAGGGAATTAACCTAAGCTAGCAGGTAAAGGACTCACCAACAGCGAGTCAGCAGATAAAGAAGACTCATCCTACGCGAATCAGCAGAGAAAGAGGACTCACCAAGGACTCGTCAGGAGGGAATTAACCTGAGTCAGCAAGTAAAGAAGACTCATCCTACGCGAATCAGCAGGGAAAGAGGAGACTCACCAAGAGCGAATCAGCGTGAGTCAGCAGGTGAAGCCCGCCTCTCCGCCCCCCCTCCCCCTCCCCCCCCCCCTCGCTCGCCGGCAGACCCCGCTGCCGCCCGCTAACGTAATTGCAAATATTTATCCTTCATTGTGCAGGCTTTAGGCAAACGGAGGCCGGTGCAGATGAGTGACCACGGCCGCCATTTGGCCCTCCTTTATTTGCGTCTCTCTCTCTCTCTCTTCCTCTTTCTTTCTTTATTTTTTTGTTTTTGTTTTGTTTCTTTTTTTCTTTTCTTTTTTTCTCTCTGTCTTTTTTTCTTTCTCTCTCTTCTTTCTCTTCTTTCTCTTTCTTCTCTCTCTCTCTCTCTCTCTCTCTCTCTCTCTCTCTCTCTCTCTCTCTCTCTCTCTCTCTCTCTCTCTCTCTTTCTGTGCTTCTCTTGCTGTGTTTCTGCTTCATTCCTTTTCGGTCTTTGTTTATTTGCGTCTCCCTCTCTCTCTCTTTCTCAGCTTCTCGCTGTTACTGGTTCATTCCTCTCATTCTCTCTCGCTCTCTTTTGGTCTTTGTATCTCTCCTGTTCTCCCTCTCTCTCCCTCCCTCCCTTCTTCTTTCTCTCCTTCCTCTTGCTCTTGCCTCCATCCTCCGCACTTATTACTCTTCGTCTCCCCCTCCCTTTCTCCTTTCCTCCTTCGCCTCCTCGTGTTTGTCTGAGCGTGTACGTGTCAGAGCGAGCGTGGGGGGGGGGGGGAAGGAGAGGGGGAAGGAGGAAGGAAGAAAGGGAGGCGGGAGAGGAACGAAGAAAGCATAGAGATGGAGAGAGGGAGGGAGAAAGGGAGAGGACGGAGGTGAAGGAGAGGGAAATGGGGAAATATATACATGTGCGTATATTGTGTGTGTGTGAGTGTGTGGTGTGTGATCCATTTATGTAAGCATGTGTCTGCTATGTGCGTCCGAAGAGGGAGATAGAGAAAACGAGTGAGGGAAGAAAAGAGCGGAGGAGACAAGAAAGAGTCACAGAGGAAGAGTAAGAGTCGAAGAATTTCGCTTTATCTCTCCTCCTTGCTCCTTCTTCGTCGTAATAGTGTCAAGACTTTTATTTACGTTTCCTAACTTCTCACGCCAGCAGCCGCAGCAACCTTCGCATACCTCTCTCTGGGACCAACACACAGGAAGTTGAGATCTCATGTTAATAATCTAATTACTTCCCTCCCTTCCCCCACCCCCCATCCCTCCATCGCCCCCCCCCCCTCCAAATATCGAGTGAATTACGGGGTTTTCCCGATTATTTATTTCGTGGCGGAAACGTCAGACGTGGGGGCGAGCCGAGTTGTGAAATCGGGCGAAAGTTGTCCGTAGAGTTGTGGCGGCCGGGGTGCTGTTGTTGCGCTTGAGCGTTGTGGCGGCGACCACTTTGAGGCGTTCCTGGCGACATGTGGTACGCTGCCTTTATGAATAATGTATATTATGTATGCTTGACTTGAATTTCCACACACACACACACACACATTTTGGAAATTTGATTATGGATTGCACGCTACGGGGTTACCAAAAAAAAAAAAAAGAAAAAAAAAAAGAGGAGTTTCAATATGCAACGTGTTTATACATTAAATCACAATATTTCAGAATTTTACGTTCGTTTTTTTTTTTTCTTTTTCTCGGTGACACTGTAGATTTATTGCCGCGTGCGCTGGAAAGCCCGTTCCTCTCGATGCAGCTTTTTGTATTTTCGTCCTTTTCTTGTGTTTATTTATTTATTTGTTTATTCTTTTTTTGACCTGTGGAAGCTGGCTGAGTCCTCGCTTCAATTCTTGGGCGGTTTCTTAAGGGTTTTTATTGTTTTATCTATTTTGCTATTGATTTATTCTGTATTCCCTCCGCCCGTCATTCTCTCTCTCTTTCTCCTTCTCTCTCTCTCTCTATCTATCTATCTATTCTCTCTCTGTCTCTCTCTCTTTCTTTCTCCTCTCTCTCTTTCTCTCTCTCTCTCTTTCTCTCTCTCTGTCTGTCTCTCTCTCTCTCTCTCTCTCTCTCTCTCTCTCTCTCTCTCTCTCTCTCTCTCTTTCTCTCTTCCCTTACTCCTTCTCTCTCTCTCTCTCTCTCTCTCTCTCTCTCTCTCCCTCTCTCTCTCTCTCTCTCTCTCTCTCTCTCTCTCTCACTCTCTCTCTCTCTTTCTCTCTTTCTCTCTCTTTCTCTCTTTCTCCTTCTCCCTCTCTCTCTCTCTCTCTCTCTCTCTCTCTCTCTCTCTGTCTCTCTCTCTCTCTCTCTCTCTCTCTCTCCTTATCTCTTTCTCTTCCCTTCTCCTTCTCTCTCTCTCTCTCTCTCTCTCTCTCTCTCTCT
>NC_091549.1:5871251-5876251 GCF_042767895.1 Penaeus vannamei
TTGGTGGGGGAAGGATTGGGTAGGGGGAAGGGGGATGGTTGGTTGGTGGGGAATGGGAGGGGTGAGGGGGAGAGGGAGGGGATGGTTGGTTGGTGGGGTGAGGATGGGGTAGAGGGATAGGGAGTGGGGAGAGGAGGGGATGGTTGGTTGGTGGGGGGAGGATGGGGGAGGGGGAGGGGGGAGAGGGAGGGGATGGTTGGTTGGGGAAGGAAGGGGAAGGACGGAGGGGGAGTGGGATGGTTGGTTGGTGGGGGGAAGGAAGGGGGAGGGGGAGGGGGATGGTTGGTTGGTGGGGTGAGGATGGGGTAGAGGGATAGGGGGGAGGGAGGGGGGAGAGGGATGGTTGGATGGTGGGGGTGGAGGGATAGCGGGGAGGGTAGTTTGTTGGTGGGGGAAGGAAGGAGGGTAGGGGATGGTTGGTTGGTGGGGGAAGAAGGGGAAAGGGAGGAGAGGGAAGGGGGTGGATTTAATTGATGGTTGGATGGTTGGGAAAGAAGGGTAGGAGAGGGAGGGGATGGTTGGATGGTGGGGGAAGGAAGGGGAAGGGGGAGAGGGGGAGAGAGGATGGTTGGGTGTTGGAGAAAGAGTGGGAGGGAAGGGTGGAAGGAGGAAGGGGGAGGGAAGGGTCGAAGAATGGAGGGAATGAGGGAGAGGTGTAGGAAGTGATGGTAGGGGTGAGGAGGTGTGATAGGATGTTGGGGTGAAAATGGAGGAGGAGTGGGGGGGGGAGGAAGGGAGGGAGCAGAGCGACGGGCCAGTCGAGGGTAGAAAAGGAGGAGAGAGGAAGACGCGAAAGAGAGATAGATGAGAAACAGGGAGGAGAGAGAGAAAGAGGAATAGGCAAAGGGAGATAAAGAGAGCGAGAGACGGAGAGATAAGAGAGGATTCTGGGCGTCGTTGGGCGTGTTGTCATTAGCGGTATCTGGTTTGTGTGTCCCGCTTCGTAGGCACCTCTTCTCTCTTCCTTCTCTCTTCCTTCCTCCCTCTTCTTCTTTCTTCCTTCCTCCCTCTCCCTTCTTCTTTCCTTCTTTCCTCCCCTTTCTTCTCTCTTCCTGTCTCCCTGTTTCTTCTCTCTTCCTTTCTCCCTGTTTCTTCTTGTCTCTTCTTTTCTCCCCCTTCTTTTCTCTTCCTTCCTCCCTCTTCTTCTTTGTTCCTTCCTCCCTCTTCTTCTTTGTTCCTTCCTCCCTCTTCTTCTTTCTTCCTTCCTCCTCTCCCCTTCTTTCCTTCTTTCCTCCTTCTTCTCTCTTCCTGTCTCCCTGTTTCTTCTCTCTTCCTTTCTCCCTGTTTCTTTGTCTCTTCGTTTCTCCCCTTCTTTTCTCTTCCTTTCTCCTCTTCCTTCTTCTCGCTTCATTTCTCCCTCTTCCTTCTTCTCCGTCTTCCCTCTCCTTCCTTCTTTCTTTTCCTTTCTTCGTTTTCCTCTCCCTTCTTCTCTTCTCCTTTCTCCTTCCCTCCACCTTCCTTCTCTCTTCTCACTCTTCCTTCTTCTTTCTTCCTTTCTCCCTCATTTTCTTTCCATAACTCCCTGCCCTTTTTTCTTTTCCTCTTATTCTTTTTCATTTCCACTCTTCTTTCTTCTTCCCCCATTCTTTGCCTTGCGTCCTTCCACCTCTCCCCTCTCTGTATCCCTCCCCCTCCCCCTTCCCCCTCCCGTCTTCTCCCTTCTCCTCGTCCATCCTACCACCTCCCTCCTCCCCCTCCCCCCCTCCCCCCTCCTCCCTCTCCACTCCCTCCCTTCCCCCCTCCTCCCTCCACTCCCTCCTCCCCCTCTCCCTCCTCCCTCCTCCCCCCTCCCCCTCCCCATCTCCTAACCCTCTCCCTTCTCCTCAAAATCAGAAGAAAATACACAACTCATTCTCTTTCCATGAAATTAAATCCCGGATGAGCGAAAGGGAGTGTTATCTTAGTGTTATCTTGGCGATGTCCTGAGGTGGTGATCTAGGAGGAGGGGAGGATCGGGAGGGAGGGAAAGAAAGGGTGAAGATAAATCTCCTCTCCTCCTCCTTTTCCTTCTCTTCCTCTTTCTCCTCTCGTCTCGTCACCTCTCTTCTTCCCCTCCTCCTCATTCTCTTCTCTTCTCTTCTCTTCTCTTCTCCCCCCTCCTTCTTCTCCTTCTCCTCCTCCCCTCTCCCCTCTCCTCCCCTCATCTCTCCTCCTTTTCTCATCCTCCTCTCCCTCCTCCTTCCTCTCCCCTCTCCACCTCCTCCTTCTCCCCTCCCCTCCTCTCCTCCTCCTCCTCCTTCCCTCCCCTCTCCCCACCTCTGTCCTCCTCCTTCCCTCTCCTCTCCTCACCTCTCCTCCTTCTCCTCCCCTCTCTCCTCCTCTCCCTTCCCCTCTCCCCACCTCTGTCCTCCCCGCGTGTTATATTTGTGCCCCGCGGCGGCCTCCTCCACCACTCCGTATTTGCTCTCTGATTTTGTCCTTCTTGCCCTCATAAACCCACCCGGAGGCTTCCCCGAAGAGGTTTACACTGCGGAGGTTCCTTTTCCCTCGTGGGGACTTGTCGGCCCTCCTCCGCTGCTTCCCGGTTTGGCTTTTTTTTATTTAGGCTTTTTTTTTTTTTTTTTGGTGAAGGGGGTGGGTTGGTTGTTGGTGGGACGGTGGGTAGGGGTGGGGGATGGGAGGAGGGGAGGAGGGAGGGAGAGGAGGAGGGGAAGGGAGGGGGAGGATTGAGGGAAGGGGAAGAGGAGGGAGGGGAGGGAAGGGGAAGGGAGGGGTTGGATTGAGGGGAAGAGGAGGGGGAGGGGGAGGGAAAGGGAAAGGGAAGGGGAAGGGTGAGAGGTGTGATTGGAAGGGAAGTGAGGGTTGTGGAATGAGAGGTTTTGTGTATGTGCGTGCGTGTGTGTTTGTGTGTGTCTGTCTGTTTGTCTGTCTGTGTCTGTTTGTTTCTCCCGCTGTGTCGCAGGGAATGTATCTTCCCCCACCCCCCGCCCCCCTCCCCTCATTTAACTTCCGCGTCCATTAACAGTTACCCTGAATTTCGAAACTCCCGCCTTCCTATCACCTTCCTATCTTCTTCCTCCCACGCCATCATCTCCCTCCTCTCCCCCCCCCCTTTCCTCTTCCTCATTTTGTCCCACCTCTTTCATTTCCATCTCTTCCCCCTCCTTTCCTTCTTCTCCTCCCTTTTTCATCTCCATCCCTTCCTCATCCTTTCCTCTCCCTCTTTCATCTCCACCCCTGCCCCCTCCTTTCCTCTTCCTCTCCCTCCTCTCCCATCTCCATCTCCCATTCCCTTCCAGCATCTTCCCTCTCCCCCTTTCTTCCCCGAACCCAAAGAACATAGAACACCCGCGTCCTGTGCGGAAAACCTCAAACAACAACAGAAAGTTACCAACAACAACAACAACAACAACAGGAGAAACAGCAAACACTCGCAGCCTCTCCCGAAGCACAAGCGTCTTCCATCCGCCCTCTTCACACATCCTTAAGAAAAAGGAGAGACAGAGGGAGGGAGAGAAGGAGATGGAGGGAGGGAGATGGAGAGAGGGAAGGAGATGGAGAGAGGGAAGGAGATGGAGAGAGAGAGAGAGAGGGAGATGGAGAGAGAGAGAGAGGGAGATGGAGAGAGAGGGAGATGGAGAGAGAGAGAGAGGGAGATGGAGAGAGGGAGAGAGGGAGAGAGATGGCGAGAGGGAAGGAGATGGCGAGAGGGATGAGAGAGAGAGAGAGAGAGAGAGAGAGAGAGAGAGAGAGAGAGAGAGAGAGAAAGAGAAAGAGAAAGAGAGAGAGAGAGAGAGAGAGAGAGAGAGAGAGACTGGCAGACAGATAGATAGAGAGATAGTAAGCCAGTAAGAGAGAGAGAGAGTGAAAGAGAAAGAAAAAGCGAGTGAAAGAGGAAGATAGTGTCGTGCCTTCCTTCGAGAGGCCTCCGGTGTCCCTCCAGCCAGCAAGAACTCGTCTCCCGGGGTTGTCAATTAAGAAAAACATGCAGCAGTCTGGGCTGATAGGAGGGTGACTTGGGGCGGAGGGGGAGGGGGAGGATGGGAGGGGGAGGAGGGAGGGGTAGTCGTTTTTTTTTTTCTCTCTCTCTTTTTCTCTTTCTTTCTTTCTTTCTCTTTCACAACGTGGGATGGAATTGGAAGTTTGGATGATTTGTTTTTGCCTCTCATTTTCTCTTTATTTTCTCTTCTCTCTTTCTTTCTTATTTCTCTTTCTCTTTCTCTTTCTCTTTCTCTTTCTCTTTCTCTTTCTCTTTCTCATTCTCTTCCTCTTCTCTCTCTCTCTCCTCTCTCTCTCTCTCTCTCTCTCTCTCTCTCTCTCTCTCTCTCTCTCTCTCTCTCTCTCTCTCTCTCTCTCTCTCTCTCTCTCTCTCTCTCTCTCTCTCTCTCTCTCTCTCTCTCTCTCTCTCTCTCTCTCTCTCTCTCTCTCTCCCTCTTCTCTCTCTCTCTCTCTCTCTCTCTCTCTCTCTCTCTCTCTCTCTCTCTCTCTCTCTCTCTCTCCTCGTTCCTTTTTTCTCCCTCTATTTTTTTTTAGAAAAGCAGTTGGTATAGAGGAATGCAATCCCTGCGTAGTGATAATACATTTGCTCTTTGTTGTGCATGAAATTGTTAAACTTGGCATTTTTCGGAACGGATAAATAAAAGAAAAAAAAAAAATAGAAAATAAATATATTTTTTTGTAGCGGTAAATAAAAACAAACAAACCAGAAAACGAAACCTCGAAGAAAAAGAAGATTAAATACAAACCAAAGAAAACTAGAGAGAGAGAGACAAAGAGAGAGAGAGAGAGGAGAAAGAGAAGAAGAGAAAGAGAAAGTAGAGAGAGAGAAAGAAAAAGAGAGAAAGAGAAAGAAGTAAAGAGAGAGAGAAAGAAAAGAGCAAAGAAAGAAAGTCTCGGCCAAGAGATAGATACAGGAATCTTAAGAACTCTCAAGGTGGAGAAGGAAGGCGGGCGTTGAGATTTACAAACCGGTGGCAAGCGTCTTTTGGTGGTTGGAGGGAGGGGGGCGGGGAAGCGGGAGGAAGGCGGGGGGAAGGAGGGGAAGCTGGAGGAAGGAGGGG
>NC_091549.1:5881251-5896251 GCF_042767895.1 Penaeus vannamei
TGAAGAAGTTGCCTTCAGGTCATATTTTTGAGCCAAAGATGGTAGAAGGGTTTGGGGGGGGGAGGGGGAGAGGGAAGGGAAGGGAGAGGGGGAGGGGAAAGAGGAAGAGTGAAAAGGGAGGGGAGGGGAGTGGGAGGGGAAGGGGAGGGGAAAGAGGAAGAGGGAAAAGGGGGGGGGGGGGAGGGGGAGGGGGAAGAGGGGAGAGAGAGGGGAGGGGAAGGGTGGAAGACGATGATTAAGATTTATTTGGAAGAAGATTCAAAAAGCGTTAGAAAAAAACGTAGAAAGATGAGCGAAAAAGGGGGAATAAGCAGAAAACGAAAGAGAGAGAACCAAAAGGAGGAGGAGGTAAAAGTAGAAATAGAATTAGAAGGAAATAGATAAAAGGAAGAGAAAGTAAAGTAAATGAATGATAAAAACAAGAATAAAGATAAATGCAAAAAAAAATAAAAATAAAAAAATAAATACAAATCAGAAGGACTTGGAGAGCGCATACCTCTGTCAGGGCGATAGGGTCATTGATGCAGCAAAAATGTCCACACTTGAAGTATTGCATTAAATCCTGAATCCGGATTATGATTCGGATCACCACCAGAATTTAACGACATCTACGTTGGGCTGAGACACACCGCTGGTAAAAAAAATAATTAAAATATGTTCTTAACTTTTTGAGTTATCGTGCTAAATAACTAACCAACAAGCAAACGAATCATAACCAAAATTTAACGACATCTATGTTGGGCTGAGACACACCGCTGGTAAGAAAAAAAATAAAATATGTTCTTAACTTTTTGGTTTATCGAGCTAAATAAGTAACTAACCAACAAACAAACTAATCATAACCAGAATTTAATGACATCTAAGTTGGGTTGAGACACAGCGCTGGTATAAATTTCGTATAAATCTTTTCATAACTATTTGATTTATTTTGCTAAATAACTAACCAACCAACAAACAAATCACGACCAAAATTTAGTGACATCTAACTTGGGTTGAGACACACCGGTGGTAAAAAATTAATTAAAATCTGTTTATACCTTTTTGGGTTATCCTGCTAACCAACTAACCAACAAACAAACCAACGCTATCAAAAAATATAACTTCCGTGGCGGAGGTAATAAGAAATAAGAGTAAAAACGAACGGAAGAGAAGCGTCAACGAATAAGGAATGGGAAACAAGAACTAAAAACGAGAGAAAGATAACCAACAGAATATGATAAATATGAGAAAAGAAAGAAAAAAAAAGAAAAAAGAGGAGAAGCGACAACGAAACACGAATAACGGAAAGAGAAAGAAAGAAAAAAATCCGGAGAGGAAGAAGAAAATACAGAATAATCAATCGAAAGGCAGACAGAAAATATGAGAGAGAGATGGAGTGAGAGATATTTATTATGTGAGTTGTCTGTCAATATTGCAATATTGATTTATAACTTTTTTTTTTCTTTCTTTTTTTGCAGGTAATCTTGGCAGCCATGATGTCCTCCGTGCAAGAAGGCCGTTGTATGACCTCGTTTGACCTTGGCGGTAGTGAGAATGAACCCTTTTTTTTTTGTTCTTGTGGAGGGCATGTTCACCTGGTGTTCTTCTTTGTTATCCCGGTGTTCAAAGAATTATGTTTGGTTATGTAATTATTTTTTCATTTTCTTTCTTTCTTTCTCTGTTATATCTATTCGACGTCTTATAGATCGAATAAATATTTCGAGCTGATGCCTAGATAATCATTACTTTTTTCTTCTTTTTTTTCTTTTTCTTGGTTGTTGAATGTCACTTTACATCACAGTTGCATATGTAATCTATATATCTTCTCTCTCTTTTTTGGCTGTATGCAATACCATCCTTCCGTAAATATTTGATGTTATTGCCACGCTTTTATGTGATTTTTTATTTTATTTTATTTTTTTTTTTTATTTTATTTTTTTTTTTTTTTTTTTATTATTTTTTTTTTTTACAGTTATTCTAGGTAACATTCAAGGTATGTGCAGTTTGCCTCTACAGTATTCTGTGTAAATCTCTTTCATTGATTCTCTCGCGGCGTGAATAAGTTGCATTTCATTTTTTTTTTTTTTTTTTCGAAAGTATGTTTGGAATTTTGGTGTACGTGTAAGTCCGTGTGCTGTGTGTGTGCGAGTGTGAGTGTGTGTCCACGTATGTGTGTCTGCATGTGTGCGTCGTGTGTGTGTTTCTCTGTGTTTGTGTGTGTGCTTATGTTTCTGTCTGTCTGTTGTATTAGTGTGTGAGTGTGTGTGTGTGTGTGTGTGTGTGTGTGTGTGTGTGTGTGTGTGTGTGTGTGTCTGTCTGTCTGCTGTATAAGAGTGTGAGTGTGTGTGTGTGTGTGTCTGTCTGTCTGTTGTATTAGTGTGTGTGTGTGTGTGTGTGTGTGTGTGTGTGTGTGTGTGTGTGTGTGCATATGTGTCTGTCTGTCTGTTGTAATAGTGTGTGTGTGTGTGCGCCTATGTGTTTATGTCTGTTGTATGAGTGTGTGTGTTTGTATGTGTGTGTGTGTGGCTGCGTCTGTGTTTGCGTGTCCGTGTGCGAACGTACTGAAGAAAAGAAAAATAGATTAAGAAAGTAAGGTACTCGCGTATTATTAATTTCCTTGCGTTGTCTTTCTTTGTCTCGAAATAACTTCGAGGTGCATCACTTGCGAAAAGTTTTAAAGTCTTTCTCAAAAGTCCCTCGGTTTTTTTTTTACCTCCAAATTTGCTTCAAGAGGAGGAGAAGCTTCACATATTTTTTTCGTTTTTTTTTTCTTCTTCTTTATAATGGAATTTCGAGTTGTCTTTTCTCTGGCTGTTATTTTAGTGTCGTGTTTAATCTTTTTTTGTGTGTATTTTGTTGTTTTTTTATGCTTTATTGGCGTTTGTTTTGTTGTTTTTGATGCTGTTTATGTGTTATTTCGTTAAGTTTTAGATGTTTTTTTCTAGAGGTATTCTTGGAATGGGACTCTCTTTTGTATAGAGTATATGTTTCGTTTGTCTTTTTTTTCTTTAAAATATCCTTTGTGTCGTGTTTTTGTCTGCTTTTTGGTTTTGGTTTTCCTCCTCTTACAACTACTACTGCTCCTACAATCTGCTAGTAATACTGCTAATAATACTGCTCTGGTACTCTTCATCACCACCTACGCTGTCACCATCATCATCATCATCATCATTATTATTCTCATCATCATCATCATTATAATTATTCTCATCATCATCATCATCATCATTCTCATTATTATCATCATCATCATCATCATCATCCTCTTTCTTTTCCTCTTCCTCCATGGAAATTTAATTATTATCACGATTATTATCACGATTATTAGTTATTTTCACCACACACACGAACACAAACACAAATATATATATATATATATATATATATATATATATATATATATATATATATATATACATATATATATATATATATATATATATATATATATATATTATATATAGTTTTTTTCATTTTTTTCTTTTTACTTCAATTTCCTTAAATGCTCACACGTCCATACATCATGTTCTTCCTCCATTCCATAACTGATCATAAACACATATCTGTTCAGCTTTAATTTCATAAGTGATTATTTCAGCGTGTGATTAATGAGTGCCATCATGAGGCCGACGAGTTGCGCTGAATGATTGATGCAGTTTGATTGAGTGTCATTCTGCACTCTTAATTAGCCAGTTACAATGATTAGGTTGTTAGATAGATTGTTTAGAAAAAAAAAAAGTTTGGTTATTAAAAAAGTTGGAAGTATATTGGAGTTGCATTATGTTTGATTTGATGGGGTTTTTATTGTTGTTGTTGTTGTTATTGTTTTGTTTTATGTTTATTATTGTTATTGTTATTATTTTACCAGTATTATTTTTATATTATTATTATTATTGTTATTGTTATTATCATTATTGTTGTTATTATTAGTAGTATTAGTATTGTTATTATTATTATTATTATTATTATTATTATTATTATTATTATTATTGTTATTATTATTATTATTATTGCTATCATTATTGTTATTATTATTATTATTATTATCATTGCTATCATTATTGTTATTATTATTATTATTGTTTTATTATTAGTAGTATTATTATTATTATTATGATTATTAAGGATCTTTCGTCAGGTTAATAGATTTCATTCACTGATATTATGACCATTAGATTAGCGTTTGGCTATTATTAAATATTTTTAAATTATTTTTTTCGTCGTTAATCGAGTTGTTATACGTTTGAAATTGATGGATTTGCACTTGCAAAGTAATCGTGTTTTGTGCATTAATTTCTTTTATTATTAATCATTTTTATTATTGCTTTTGCTATTGCCAAATGAACGGTGTTTATTGCGAAAGAATTAAAATTGTCGAAAATTGTTTTTTATTGTTATTGTTAATCTTTTTTTTATGAATCGTGTCATTTTGATTATGTTGCGGTTATTGTTATTATTGTTTGTCGTTCTTATCATTAATTGTTTTTGTTGTTTTTGTTTCTTCTATGTTTTTATTATTATTGTTGTTGGTATTATTATAATTGTTATTGTTGTGTTTGTAACTGTTATTATCGTTTTTATTATTGTTGTTATTACTATTGTTATTGTTTTTTGTCACTGTTGATTATCATTTTTATTATTATTGTTTGTCGGTATTATTATAATTAATTGTTTTTATTACTGTTAATTATCGTTTTTTTATTATTATTTATTCGTTATTATTATTATGTATTGTTTTTGTTACTGTTATCATTTTTATTATTATTGTTTTTATTATTATTGCTCTTGTTCTTATTTCCTTTTTACGATTGTCAGGAATTTCGGATAAAGTCAATCCTGACAGCGGAAGGGTTAGCTGTATCCGAACCACCGGAAACGAAGCTTACTTTTTGATTGTGATTGATGGTCGGTTTTGAAAGGGTTATGAGGTGGGGTAATGAGTGGTAATGAGAGTGATGATAATCTGATGAGGTCGGTGATTTGTCTTATTTTTTTTTCAATTTAACCTCAACTCTTCTTTTCAATTCCGCTCCGTAATATTTATTCTCTGGCTCTCTGTTTGTATCTCTCTCTCTCTCTCTCTCTCTCTCTCCCACTCACTCCAATTCCCTCACCTTCTCCGACCCCCATCCCTCCCTCATCTCTCCCCCTCACCCCCTCCAGTCAGTCCTATAGCCCCCCCCCCCCTCCCTTCTGCCCATCCTCCACCACACCACCCACCCCCTCCAGTCAGTCCCATCCCCCACCCCTCCAGTCAGTCCCATAACCCACCCCCTCCCTCCTGCCCATCCCCCACCCCCTCCAGTCAGTCCTATAACCCCCCCTCCATTCTGCTTACCCCCCCTCCCTCCTTCCTATCCCCCACCCCCTCCAGTCAGTCCCAAAGCCCCCCCCCCTCCCTCCTGCCCATCCCCCATCCCCTCCAGTCAGTCCTATAACCCCCCCTCCATTCTGCTTACCCCCCCTCCCTCCTTCCTATCCCCCACCCCCTCCAGTCAGTCCCATAACCCCCCCCCCTCCCTCCTGCCCATCCCCCACCCCCTCCAGTCAGTCCTATAACCCCCCCTCCATTCTGCTTACCCCCCCTCCCTCCTTCCTATCCCCCACACCCTCCAGTCAGTCCCAAAGCCCCCCCCCCCTCCCTCCTGCCCATCCCCCATCCCCTCCAGTCAGTCCTATAACCCCCCCTCCATTCTGCTTACCCCCCCTCCCTCCTTCCTATCCCCCACCCCCTCCAGTCAGTCCCATAACCCCCCCCCCTCCCTTCTGCCCATCCTCCACACCCTCCAGTCAGTCCTATAACCCCCCCCCCCCTCCATTCTGCTTACCCCCCCTCCCTCCTGCCCATCCCCCACACCCTCCAGTCAGTCCCAAAGCCCTCCCCCCCGCCCCTCCTTCCCATCCCCCACCCCCTCCTCCAGGTCCTTGTGTAGCCTGACGCCTCAAGAATTAATTAAGACCCGGAGGGAGACATATGATTCGCCAAATAAGTTTGATTAAGGCCCTTATGGTGACGACCTCTGTGAAACGAACCTTTTAGTTTTTCGGTTTTATTTTTGTTTAGGTATTTGTATATCATTTGTTATTATTCTTTTATTATTATATTATTCTTTTATTCTTTGTATTATTCTTTTATAGTATATTATTCTTTTATTCTTTAATTTGTTGATAATGTGAGGGTGAACTAATCTTATTTTCCCGTGTTTTTTTAATTGTATTTTCTTATTTTTTATTTATTTCGCTTTGTTGTTTTGTTTTTGTTTTTTGTTCGTCATTTGTTTGATTGGATCAGAATGCGGGGAGATTGGATTTTGTTGGTTGGTTTATTTATCTCTTAATCATCGCAGCGTCTGTTTTGTGAAGATTGGATGTTGTTCCCGTAGATTTTCTCTCTCTCGAGTGTCTGGTCTCACGTGGTGGCAGCATTTTTTATTATTATTTTGATTTTTTTTTCTTTTTTTGTCATATTTAGTTTATTATTGTTTGTTTGTTGTGTATTTATTTGTTTTTCTTTTTTGTTTTCATTTTTTATTTTTTGGTTGTTTGTCTTGTTATTTAGTTTATGATTGTTTATTTTTGTGTATTTGTTTATGTTTTTTTTTGGGGGGGTGAGTTTTGTTGTTAATTATTAGAAGTGATTGTAAATGCTATTTTTTGGTGTTCATTTTCTTTCTTTTGTCATTTCCTTGTTGGTCTTTATCTCCTAATCCCTTTTTTCTCCATCTTATTATTATCATTCTTCTTTTCCTCTTCTACTCTTTCTTCTCTTCCTTCTTCTCTTGCTCCTCATTCGTCTTCTCTTCTTTATCCTTCGTCTTCTCTTCCTCCTCCTTCGTCTTCTCTTTCTTCTTCTCTACCTCCTCCTTCGTCTCCTCTTCGTTCTTCTTCTTCGTCTCTTCCGCAACATCTCCGCCCTTTCTAACGCACCCCAAGGCATTTACTTGATTAATTAATCTTCGCCAAAAATATTCGAGTGAATCCCCTCCTCCCCCTCCCCCTCCCCCCCAACTCCCCCGCCGCCCACACTTCCATCTTTGTAACAGAGTTCTCCCTTGTCTCTCCCTCCGCTTTCTTTTCTCTCTCTTTCCTCGTTAGTTCTCTTCTTCCTTCTCGATTTATTCTTGTAGTCCCTTCCCCGTAGCTTCCCTCCTTTCCTCTCTCCTTATCGATTTACTTTTTTCCTTCCTTCCTTCTATTCCTCTCTTCCTGTTTCCTTCTTCCCTTTTTTCTTCTTCTTTAAGGTTCTGTATTCGTGTCTCTTCACGTTTCTGTTCTTTGGTTATGCAAGTTCTCTTCTTCCCTCCTTTATCGTCACTTCTCTCCTAACCTTTCCCTCTACTCTCTCGTCCCTTCCCTATCTTCCTTTTTTCCCTTCCACCCTTCCCGAATTATCCCTTTTCCCTTCTCCCATCCCATCCTTCCCGAATTATCACCTCTCTCCAGCCTTCATTTCCCCCTCCCCTTCTTCCCTTTCCCTTCCCACCCTCCCCTCCCATCCCGTCTTCCCTAATCGTCACCTCCCCCCATCTTCCCCCTTCCCTCATCGTCATCCTTCCCCCCCACCCACCCACCCTCGCCCCCATTCCCACACCACCCTTCCCTCATCGTCACCCCCCCCCCACCCTTCCCCCCTTCCCACCCCACCCCCTCTCCCTCATCCTCCCCCCTCCCCCCACCCTCCCTCGCCCCCATTCCCACACCACCCTTCCCTCATCGTCACCCCCCCACCCTTCCCCCTTCCCACCCCACCCCCTCTCCCTCATCCTCCCACCCACCCCCTCTCCCTTATCCTCACCCCCCTCCCCACCCTCCCCACCCCCACATCTCCCTCCCTACTTAAGCTTAGGCTCTCGTGTCCTGCTTCCCTTGAGGCCGCCCCATCAGCTCTTTATGGCGCCCATCATTAAGGTGTCTTGGTGTGTCCCCTTCTGTTCCCCTTCCCTCTTCTTCCCTCGCCTTATCATCCCCCTTCTTTGTTCCCTTCCCTTTATCTTCCCTCTTCTCTTCTCTCTTCTCCACACTACTTTCTCTCTTCCTCTCCTCGCCCCTCTTTCCCCTCCCTCCCGTCATCTCTTCTCTCCCGTCATCTCTTCTCTCCTCCCCTCCTTTTTCTCTCCTCCTCTCCCCTCTTCCCCTCTTCTCGTCTCCGCGTGATTATATCTTGTGTATTTTTTTTTTCGTTGTTTTAATTTCCTTTTTAATTTGTTTTTTCATCTTTTCCGATTGAATTCTCGATGAAATGCTGATTAATTATCATCGAATTTCTTCCGGTTGTTGATGCTTTTCCCTTTTATTTTGTTTTTTTTATTTTTTTTTCTATTTTCTCTTTGTTTTTTTCTTACACCAGCCGATGAAATTAACGTGAAAGTGTTCGTCCAGGTGAAAGAGACAGACAGACGCAGACTTTCTCGAAAAAAAGAAAAGAAAAAGGTGTATTTTTCCTAATTCTGATTATTTCTTGTTGATGTTTTTTTCCCCCCCGAGTACTTTTGATTATTTGTAGTTTTATTGTTTGTTTGTTTTGTCTGTGTTATTGTTTTATTATTGTATTATTTTTTTTTAGTCTGTCTTGATTATTGTTTTTCTTATTTTGTTTTATTTTTCCTCCTATTTTTCCCATTCCTCTTCTCTCCTCTCCTTCCTCTTCCTCTTATTATACCCCATTTCTTCTTTCTCCTATTAACCCCCCCCCCCCTTTCCTCTTTCTTCCATTACACCCCTTCATTCCTCTTCTTCCTCCTGTTCCTCCTGTTCCTCCTCTTCTTTTTTCCACCTCCTCCTTCTTCTCTCTCTTTTCATTCCCTCTTCCCCTTCTGTTTTTCCTCCTTCTCCTTCTCCATTTCATTCTCCCTACATCTTCCTCCTTCTGTTCCTCCTCTTCTTCTTTTTTCCTCCTTCTCCTTCTCTCGCTCCTTTCACTCTCCCTTCCTCCTCCTTCTCCATTTCATTCTCCCTTCCTCTTCCTCCTTCTGTTCCTCCTCTTCTTCTTTTTTTCCTCCTCCTTCTCGCTCCTTTCATTCCGTCTTCCTCTTCCTCTTCTTTTGTTTTTCCTCCTTCTCCTTCTGCACTTCATTCTCCCTACCTCTTCCTCCTTCTGTTCCTCCTCCTCTTCTTTTTTTCCTCCTTCCACTCTCCCTTCGCCTCTCGCCCCCGTCCCACCCTTACGTCTCTTCCAGCGTCTATTGAAACATCTACTTCAAACGCATCCTGTGTTGCTCTCCCCCTTTCTCCTCTTCCCCCATTCTTCGGGATCGCTTCTAGCCCTTTTTCTTAGTCTTTTCCTTCTTGTCGACCTCCTCCCCTCCTCCTCCTCCCCCCTCCCCCCACCCAGGTTGAGTGGATTTGTGTTTTTTTGGTCCTTCGTAATGTATTTGTCGTCTTTTGTCACTCTATCCGTGTTTTTGTTTTTCTCTTTTTTGTCTCTCCTCTTTTTTTTCCCCTCTCCTTCTCCCTCTATTTTTTCTCTTACTTTTTATTTTTCTCCTTCTCCCCCTATTTTTTTTCTTCCTCCAATTCCACGTCCTTCTCCTCTTCCACTTCCCCCTCCTCCTTCTCACCCTTCCCCCATTCCTCATTTTACATCTTTCATTATCTCCCTTTAGTTTCTCCTTCTCTCTGCGCTTCCTCATCATCATATTTCCTTACTTCCTCCCTTCATTCCTCTCTGACCCCCCACCTACCCTCCCTCACCACCTTCCTCCTCTTCTCTCCCTCTCTCCTCTTTTCCCATTTCCCCTCTCCTCTGTCCTCTTTATTTTTCTCCTTCCTCTCTTCTTCTCCTTCTTCCTCATTCTTCTCTCCTCGTCTCCTTTCCCTCCCTGCCCTCACCCCACCTTTCGTTCTTCTTCTTTCTCTCTCCGTCTCCTTCCTCGTTTCTCTCCTGGTCTCCCTCCCCCTTCCCCGCCCTCATCCCACCTTCACCTATCCTTCTCCCTCCTCATTCCTTTCTCTTCGTCTCCCTTTCCCCTTCCCCGCCCTCACCTATCCTTCTCCCTCCTCGTTCCTCTCTCCTCGTCTCCCTGCCCCCTTCCTCGCCCTCACCCCACCTTCACCTATCCTTCTCCCTCCTCGTCTCCCTACCCCCTTCCCCGCCCTCACTCCACCTTCACCTATCCTTCTCCCTCCTCGTTCCTCTCTCCTCGTCTCCCTTTCCCCTTCCCCGCTCCCACCCCACCTTCACCTATCCTTCTCCCTCCTCGTTCCTCTCTCCTCGTCTCCCTGCCCCCTTCCCCGCTCCTACCCCACCTTTACCTATCCTTCTCCCTCCTCCTCGTCTCCCTACCCCCTTCCCCGCCCTCACCCCACCCTCACCTATCTTCCCTCCTCCTCGTCTCCCTACCCCCTTCCCCTTCCCCGCCCCCATCCAACCTATCTTACATCCTCCTCGTCTCCCTGCCCCCTTCCTCGCCCTCACCTATCCTTCTCCCTCCTCGTCTCCCTTTCCCCTTCCCCGCTCCCACCCCACCTTCACCTATCCTTCTCCCTCCTCGTTCCTCTCTCCTCGTCTCCCTGCCCCCTTCCCCGCTCCCACCCCACCTTCACCTATCCTTCTCCCTCCTCGTTCCTCTCTCCTCTTCTCCCTGCCCCCTTCCCCGCTCCCACCCCACCTTCACCTATCCTTCTCCCTCCTCGTTCCTCTCTCCTCGTCTCCCTGCCCCCTTCCCCTTCCCCGCCCCCATCCAACCTATCTTACATCCTCCTCGTCTCCCTGCCCCCTTCCTCGCCCTCACCTATCCTTCTCCCTCCTCGTCTCCCTTTCCCCTTCCCCGCTCCCACCCCACCTTCACCTATCCTTCTCCCTCCTCGTTCCTCTCTCCTCGTCTCCCTGCCCCCTTCCCCGCTCCCACCCCACCTTCACCTATCCTTCTCCCTCCTCGTTCCTCTCTCCTCGTCTCCCTGCCCCCTTCCCCGCTCCCACCCCACCTTCACCTATCCTTCTCCCTCCTCGTTCCTCTCTCCTCGTCTCCCTGCCCCCTTCCCCGCTCCTACCCCACCCTCACCTATCCTTCTCCCTCCTCGTTCCTCTCTCCTCGTCTCCCTACCCCCTTCTCCGCCCTCACTCCACCTTCACCTATCCTTCTCCCTCCTCGTTCCTCTCTCCTCGTCTCCCTGCCCCCTTCCTCGCCCTCACCCCTCCCCCCCACCCCCCCACCCCACCCAACCTATGTTAACGCGGTTCTCAAGTGCGGAGATCAATGGCGATTTGCATATTATACGCTGAGCCTTAGCCAGCCTATGACCCCCCCCTCCCCCCTCCCCCTCCCTCCATTTCCTTCTTCTTCCTTTTCCTCCTTTTCTTATATGCTGCCCCTTTCTCGTCTTATTTCTCTGTATTTCTATTGTTTTCTTTTTCTTCTTCCTCTTCTAATTATTTGTCGGTTTTCTTGTTTCTCCTCCTTCTTATGCTCCTCATTCTTTTCTTCCTTTTTCTTCTTTTTCCTCGTTCTCTTGGTCTTCCTCCTTTGCTATTCTTCTGTCTTTCCTCTTACTCTTACTCTTATCTACTTACTTTTCTTCCTCCTCCCTCTCCTTCTCCTCCTCCTTTTGCTCTTCCTCCTATATTTATTCATCAGTTCGCTTTTCCTCTTTCCGTCGCTCATTTTTGGTTCCGCTTTGAGTCTCCTTCATGTCTTTTTTTCTCCTCCTCTTTGTGTTCCTCTTTACGTTTGCCTTCCTCCTCCTCCTCCTCCTATCCCCCTACTTCCCCGTTCCTTCTCTTTCTCCTTCTTCCTCCTCCTCCTCCCCCTCCTCTCCTTCTACTCGCCTGCTCCTTTTCTCTCTTCCTACTCTTTCTCTTCCTCTGTTCTACTTCTCCGCCATTCCTCTTCCTCCTCCTTCTCCTCTCCCCCTACTTACCTGCTCCTTTTCTCCTTTCCTACTCCTCCTCTTCCCTACTTCTCTCCCTTTCCTCCTCCTCCTCTTCCTCTCACCTCTTCTCTCTCTTCCACTTCCTCTCGTCATTCTCTCTTTTCCTCCTCTTCCTCTCGCCCCTTCTCTCTCTTCTTCCTCCTCCTCCTCCACCTCTTCCTTCCCATCCGACCTTCACAGATCCCTCATGCAAGTGCTCGTTCTTCCTATCCTCACTCCCCTCACCACTCTCTCTTCTCTTCCCTCTCATCTCTCCCTTCCCCTCATCTGTCTTTTCTCTTCTGTCTCTTGTTTTATCTGTCTTTTCTCTATTTTCTCTACCATCTCCTCTGTCTCTGCCTCTCCCGTATCCTCCCTTCTTTCCCTCCTGTACTCTTTTCTCTCTTCTCTTTCTTTCTCTCCTCGCTTCTTCTTCACTCTCTTGGTCTTTCCTCTCAATCTCCACTCCCCTTGTCCCTCCTCTCACCCCTTTTCCCCTTTTCTTCCTCCTCTCCCTTCCTCTTCCTTCACTCATTTTCCTCTTCCTTCACTCATTTTCCTCTTCCCTCATCCTCTTTCCCCTCCCTTCGTCTCTCCTTGCCACTCCTCCCACTCCTTTTCCCCTTCCCTCCCTCCCCTCACCCCCACTCCCCTCCCCTCCCCTCTCACCCCCCCTCATTGCCCTCTCTTTCCCCTCTCCTCGCCCTTCCCTCCCCTCTCACCCCCTCATTTCCCCTTCTTTCCCCTCCCCTCGCTCGCTCCCTTCCCCTCCCCTTCTCGCTGCATGATGCATGATTACATGTTTTGAGTAACGTCTTTTTAATAGTCAAAAGCGAGTAACTTTCCTGTGAAAAAGTTTAAGACTTTGACCCCCTCCCCCTCCCCCTCCCCCCCTCCCCCCTCCCCCTCTTCAAGGTCAGGCAAGTTTTCAAGGTCGGACCGCCGCGGTGACAACAACACAAAAATGACCCGGTTCGAGTTATTGTTTTATTTTCCCATCTTTGTTTTTTGTTTTTTTTTTCTTCTTCAAGGGTGTTGGTCGTAGGAATATGTATGATGAGATTAAGGAAGGAAAAGACTGAGAATGATGAATTTAAGAAAGAAGAGAAAGACGTGTGTGTTTTTAATTAGTTTAGGCTCAAGGAGGAGTATTTTTATTTATCTTGTCTTGGGTAATTCCTGTTACGTGGTTTTATATATTTATTTTTCCCCTTTGTTGAGTCTTGTATTTTTTTTTTTTCTGAGGTAATATTAGGTATTAGTGTATTTGTAGTTTTTTTCTAAGATATTCCTGGGTGTGAGTATTTGATTATTTATTTATGTATTGTATTAATCCTAGGTAAGAGTGTATTGAAAAAAAAATATGAGGATTATATGTTGGTAATGGTGTGTGAAGGCTGGTGATGGTATTTATTTGTACATGTGGCTTTGTGGGTGTTTTTGCTCGTTTGTCTGTCTGTCTGTCCATCAGTCTGTCCATTCATCTATATCTCTCTCCTTTCTCCCCACCTTTTCTCTGTTTATGTCTATTTATGTCTCTCTCTCTCTCTCTCTCCTTCCCTCCTTCCCCCCTTCCCCCCTTCCCTCCTTCCCTCCCTACCTCCCCTCCCCCCCCTCCCTCTCTCCCCCCCTCCCTACCTCCCCTCCCTCCCCTCCCCCTCCCTCCCTCTCTCCCTCCTTCCCTCCTTCCCTTCCCCCCCCCCTCCCTCCCTCCTTCGTCTCTTGGCCTCTCGCAGTTTCGCCCTTTGCAACTTCTCTATTGCAATTTTTCGCGCTTCGGGATCCTTGCAAGGGCGTGCGTTATTGACTCTCCATGTATATTTTATCTGATATCTTTTTTTATCGCCTTCGCCATTGATGTAATTTGTTTATTTCTTGTTATTTCTTCCGTCGTTCGGGTGGGGCGTTGTGAATGCGCGTTTCCTTTGTTGAAGTAAATTAACACTTTTTTTTTTATTACTAATTCCTTTTTATTTATTTTTTTTTTTATTAATTCCTCTCTTTATCCTATTGTCTTTTTAATCCCTTTTTTTTAATCCGTGTTTTGCGAGCGTGTGTGCGTGCGCGCTTCGAAGATGAAAGGGCTTTGTGAGCATAAATTATGTAGAATGCAACGGAAATACATTTGGCAATTATATTTCTTCTTAGTTCCTTCAAATCGAGATAATTTAAGATGATAAGGAGAATAAGAAGAAAATAAGATAATATGAAGAATAAGAAGAAAATAAGATAATAAGAATAATAATAAGAAAAGATAATAAGAAAATAAGATAATAAGAAGAATAAGAAGAAAATAAGATAATAAGAAGAATAAGAAGAAAATAAGATAATAAGAATATGAAAATAAGATAAGAAGGGAAATGTTCATCATCACAAAATAATAGTGGTGACAGTGATGATAAGGAGAAAATAATGATAAAGATGATGATAATCTTCATAAGGATATTAAGAGTAAGAACGATCGTAGGAATGTAGAAAGGGTGATAATAACACTGTGACAATAATGAGGGTTATGTGAATTACAAGAAAATTAACTTCCGTTCTAAGAATGATGAGATTAAGAAAGAAGATGACTGATGCTGATGAAATTAAGTAAGGAAATAATGATGAAATTAAGAAAGGGAAGAATGATGAAATTAAGAAAGGGAAGAATGATGAAATTAAGAAAGGGAAGAATGATGAAATTAAGAAAGGGAAGAATGATGAAATTAAGAAAGGGAAGAATGATGAAATTAAGAAAGGGAAGAATGATGAAATTAAGAAAGGGAAGAATGATGAAATTAAGAAAGGGAAGAATGATGAAATTAAGAAAGGGAAGAATGATGAAATTAAGAAAGGAAAGAATGATGAAATTAAGAAAGGGAAGAATGATGAAATTAAGAAAGGGAATAATGATGAAATTAAGAAAGGGAAGAATGATGAAATTAAGAAAGGAAAGAATGATGAAATTAAGAAAGGGAATAATGATGAAATTAAGAAAGGGAAGAATGATGAAATTAAGGGGAAAAAACTAAGAATGGTGAAATTAATAAAGGAAATAATGATGGAATTAAGGGGAAAACACCAAGAATGATGAAATTAAGAAGGAAAAGACTAAGAATGATGAAATTAAGAAAGGGAAGAATGATGAAATTAAGAAAGGAAAGAATGATGAAATTCAGGAAAAAAATAAGA
>NC_091549.1:5903751-5904864 GCF_042767895.1 Penaeus vannamei
CTCCCCTCTCCTCTCCTCCTCCTCCTCCTCCACCTCCCACCCCCCTCCATCCCTCCATCCCTCCCTCTACCTCCTCCTCCTCCTCCTTTACATATTATTACAACCTTCCACCTCCTCGCCCTGACCCCTGATGTCATCTCCGAGGCACTTCAGCATCCGGGCAGATTGATCTCGACAGTTGAGCATCACCGGAGCAGCAGGTGATGTCTTGGCCTCTTTTGAATAATGTATTAAGGGGGGGGGGGGTAATGAGGGGAAAAAAGGGGAAAAGGGGGGGGGGGGAGGGGGGGAGGGAGGGGAGGGGGGAGGGGAAGGGGAAAGAGGGGAGGGGAAAGGTGGGGGAGGGGAAAAAGGGAAAGGGGGGGGAAAAGGGAAAAAGGGGGGGGGGAAAAAGGGAAAGAAGGGGAGGGGGAAAGAAGGGAGGGAGAAGGGAGCAAAGAATGGATGGCGAGAAGGGGGGAAGAAGGGGAAGGAGAAAGGGGAAAAAGAGGGCGAGCGGAGAAAGAGGAGGGGGAGGGGGGAGGGGGTAGAGTAAGAGCAACGCTACGGAATCATTCTACAGAAATGAGGACGGTAAGAGGTAAGACTGGAAGCATCCTGTTGCAATGAGGATCGAGAGGTAATGGGGCGTGTCCTATTCCCCATTACCCCTCCCCCTTTTCTCCTTTTCCCTCTCTCTCTTTCTCTCTCTTCTCTGTTCTTCTCCTCCCCTCGTGTCTCCTTGTCTTAGTTCCTCCTTTATCTGATCTTTCAATTTCTTATTTTCTCTCTGGTTCTTCCTTCTTCCTTCCCCTTCTCTCTTGTCTCGTGTCCCCTCATTTTGAATTCTCTTCTCTCTTGGCTTTCTCCCTCACTCCCCTCTTCTCTTGGGTCTCTCTCGGCATCTTCCTTTGCTCCCCCTTTCACTTTTCCTTTCCTGTTGGCTCTCTCTTCCTCTCTTTTCGTATTTGTCCTTGTCTTGTTCTTTGTCTCTGGTTCTCTATTTTGCTCCCTTCCCCCTTTTTTTCTGGGATTCTCCCCTTTCCTTTCTTCTTTTCCCCTCCCTTTTCCCTCTTCCTTTTCCTTCCCTTCTCCCTTCTCCCTTTCCTTCCCCCTTTCCCCTTTTCTCTCCCC
>NC_091549.1:5905364-5907864 GCF_042767895.1 Penaeus vannamei
GGAAATAAAGAAGAAAAACAAACCACTCTTAAAAAAAAAAAAAAAAAAAAAAACTAACCAGTCTATTATCGGACTACCTCATTAGCATATAAAAAAAAAAAAACAACACACAAGACGAGAGCAATTAGTAAAACCCTATTCACAAAGAAAAAGAAAAATAACAATGAAAAACGACCTTCAACACCAACACTGAATAAAAAAAAATACTCCATAAGGTAAGGTTCAAAGGTACGGGCGAAATGGAGTAAAAGAAAAAAAAAATCAAACAAAAAAACATCGAAAAAGAAAAAAAAACGAAAAAAAACTCAGAATTAAAAAAAAAAACGTAAAAAAACGAAAATTCAGAATTCGAAAAAAAAACGAAAAAAAACTAAAACTCAGAATTCGAAAAAGATAAAAAAAAAAAAATAAATAAAAATCATGTAATAGTCGTTCCTTGGTATGCATCCCTTTGACGGTTAATCGCCGGATAATGAAAATACTTCCATAAGAATTTCGAAATCGTCCAAACAAAACTTGGAGTCGAGTCCCCGATAACTTTTGCACCGACATTCTTACAGCTTGAACAGAGCAAGTGTTTTGGCCGATGGGGTGGGGGGTAGTGGGGGGATAGGGGGAGTGATGAGGGGGAAGGAGAGGGGGGGGGGTGATGATGAGGGGAAGGAGAAGTGGGGCGGGGAAAAAAGGAGTGGGTCGGGGGGAGGGGAGTGAAGGAGGAAAGGGGGTAGGGGGAGTTTTGAGGGAGGGAGGGGCGGGGGGAGTGGGGGGAGGGGAAGGAGGAGTGGGGGGAAAGGGGGAGGGAGTTTTGAGGGAAAGGGGGGTAGGGGGAGTTCTGGAGGGGGAAGGGAGGGAAGTGGGGCCTGTGGGGGGAGTGTTGAGGGAAAAGGGGAGTTCGAGGAAGGGAGTTCTGAGGGGAGAGGAGGAGTGGGGCGGAGGGTGCTGTGGGGTTAGAAAGGGGTAGGAGGTAATGAGGGTGCTGTGGGGAAGAGGGGTAGGGGGTAATGAGGGTGGGATGGGTGAAGGGGAAAGCGCGTGGAAGAGGAGACAAAAGAGGGGGGGGAGATTGAAAGAAGGGAGAGGCATGAGAGAGAGAGAGAGAGAGAGAGAGAGAGAGAGAGAGAGAAGAAGAGAGAAAGAGAGAAAGAAAGAGAAAGAAGAAAGAGAGAAGAGAAAGAGAAAGAGAAGAGACGAAGAGAAACAGAGAAAGAGAAAAAGAAAGAGAAAAAGAAAAAGAAAAAGAAAAAGAAATAAAAATCAAAATAAACACAAAACATACAAACAACAAACCTACCAAACCTCCATCCTCCAAGACCGAAACTGACCCCTACCCACCCTCCCCTATCCACCCACCCACCCCACACCCACACCCCCACACCCCACCCAGCTTCCCCCGACCCTCCGACCGACGCAACAGCAAATCTACGGTAATCCCGGAGGACCTGCGACCTGCAACGGCATCGCAACCGGACCTGAATATAAAAATAAAGGATAAAAATAAAATAAAAATAAAGGATAAAAATAAAATAAAAATAAAGGATAAAAATAAAATAAAATAAAAATAAAAATAAAAATGAAGGATAAAATCGCATTGCAAGCATGTTTCCTTCCCCGAGTCGTCGATCATCTGCGTCGCTAAATAAAAGAGAGTCTATTTTTGGTTGTCTTCTTACCGATGTTGGAGATAAGAGAGAGGGAGAGAGGGAGGGGGAGGGAGAGAGGGAGAGGGAGGGAGGGGGAGAGGGAGGGAGGGAGGGGAAGGAGGGAGGGAGGGAGGTGAGAGAGGGGAGAGAGGGAAGGGAGGAGGGAGAGAGAGAGGGAGGGAGGGAGGGAGGGAGGAGGAGAGGGAGAGAGAGAGGAGAGAGAGAGAGAGAGAGAGAGAGAGAGAGAGAGAGAGAGAGAGAGAGAGAGAGAGAGAGAGAGAGAGAGAGAGAGCCAGACAGACAAAGAAAAGAAAAGAAAAGAAAACAAAAAAGAAAAAATGAAAGAAGAAAAAATACACATATAATGATTTTTCTAATCCGCTCCTTTATCTATTTTTTAAAATCTTTTCTCACTGTGTTTCGTATCACACCTAGACGGGGTGTTGCATGAATTGCGCAAATAAAGAATTAGTCATAGCACTAATACCGTAATGCTATCAGGTATGATATTAGCGGGGTGGAAGCGAATGTGTGTGTGTGAACGTGTGCGTGGATGTGTGTAAATGGATGGGGAGTGAGTGGGTGGAAGGATGTGCGTGTGTGTGTGTGAGTGAACGAGTGAGAGAGCGAGTGAATGAGTACACGAGTGAGTGAACGAGTGAGTAATTAAGTGAGTGAGTGAGTGAGTGAGTGAACGAGTGCGTGCGTAAGTGAGTGAGTGAGCGAGTGAACGATCGACCGAGTGAGTGAGTGAGTCGGTGAACGAGTGAGTGAGTGAACATGTGAGTGAGTGAGTACGTGCGCGTGTGTTATTACATTTTACATCAGAAACACAATGTGCGGTGAAACTCCCGTGGCCA
>NC_091549.1:5912864-5915364 GCF_042767895.1 Penaeus vannamei
GTTCTGGGTTGTTTTGTCTTTATTTCTTTATTTCTCTCTGTCTCTGTCTCTCTTTCTCTTTCTCTTTCTCTCTCTCTCTCTCTCCCTCTCTCTCTCCCTCTCTCTCTCCCTCTCCCTCCCTCCCCCTCCTCCTCTCCCTCCCCTCCCCTCCCCCCTCCCTCCCTCCCTCTCTCTCTCTCTCTCTCTCTCTCTCTCTCTCTCTCTCTCTCTCTCTCTCTCTCTCTCTCTCTCTCTCTCTCTCTCTCTCTCTCTCTCTCTCTCTCTCTCTCTCCCTCTCTCCCTCCTCTCTCTCCCTCTCTCCCACTCCCCTCCCTCTCTCCCTCTCTCCCACTCTCCCACTCTCCCTCTCTCCCACTCTCCTCTCTCCCACTCTTCCCCTTTCCCTCTCTACCCTCTCCCACTCTCACCCTCTCCCCACTCTCACCCTCTCCCACTCTCACCCTCCTCCCCACTCTCACCCTCTCCCACTCTCACCCTCTCCCACTTCACCCATTCCCCCTCTCCCTCTCTCCCTCTCCTCTCCCTTTGCTCTCCCATTCCCACTCTCTCCATCTTTCTGCCCAGACCGCCTCGTTCCAAAGGACCCGCGAAGATACACTCTAATAAAACTTCCCTTCGATAATTCAAAGATATTTCACTCGACGTCGGGGTCTCTCCGGTCCGCCATTCCCTCCGGCTGTGAGGACCACCCCTCACCTCCACCTTCACCTCCACGCGGCGAGGAAATGCAGTCGTGTGGGGTCGCGATGGAACGTGGCTTCCTCTTTCGGGTTTCTTCCTCCGTCTGATTCGCGCTGTTCTGGGATTGTTTTGTCTTTATTTCTTTATTTCTCTCTGTCTCTGTCTCTGTATCTTTCTTTCTTTCTCTCTCTCTCTCTCTCCCTCTCTCTCCCTCCCTCTCTCTCTCCTCTCTCTCTCCCTCCCTCCCTCCCTCTCCCCCTCCCCTCCCCCTCCCCTCCCTCCCTCCCTCCCTCTCTCTCTCTCTCTCTCTCTCTCTCTCTCTCTCTCTCTCTCTCTCTCTCTTCTCTCTCTCTCTCTCTCTCTCTCTCCCTCTCTCCCTCTCTCCCTCTCTCCCACTCTCCCTCTCTCCCACTCTCCCTCTCTCCCTCTCTCCCACTCACTCCCACTCTCCCTCTCCTCCCTACTCTCTACTCCCACTCTCACCCTTTCCCACTCTCACCCTCTCCCACTCTCACCCTCTCCCACTCTCACCCTCTCCCACTCTCACCCTCTCCCACTCACCCATTCCCCCTCTCCCTCTCTCTCCCACTCCCTCTCCCCTACTCTCCCATTCCCACTCTCTCCATCTTTCTGCCCAGACCGCCTCGTTCCAAAGGACCCACGAAGATACACTCTAATAAAACTTCCCTTCGATAATTCAAAGATATTTCACTCGACGTCGGGGTCTCGGGGTCTCTCCGGTCCGCCATTCCCTCCGGCCGCGGGGACCCCACCACCTCCACCTCCACGCGGCGAGGAAATGCAGTCGTGTGGGGTCGCGATGGAACGTGGCTTCCTCTTTTCGGGTTTCTTCTCTGGCGTTCGCGCTGTTCTGGGCTGTTTTGTCTTTATTTATTTATTTATTTATTCATTTCTCTTTCTCTTTCTTTCTCTCTCTCCCTCTCCCTTCCCTCCCCCTCTCTCTTTTCCCTCCTCTCTCCACTCTCCCCTACCCTCTCCTCTCCACAAAAGCTCTCCCCTACCCTCTCCCTCTCCCTCCCCCTTCTCCTTCTCCCTCTCTCCCTTTTCCCCTATTCTAACTCCATCCATCTCCCTCCTCCCCTCACCCCCTCCCTCTCCCTACCCGACCCCCCCCCCTCCACCTCTCTGAAGCGGGCACTAATGTAAATGTGAGAATCCAGGTTACCTGAAATATATTTCAAAAGTTTGATACAATTTATTCCTAGACTACAGAGCAATAATTAGTTAATCAACATTTATAATTGCATAACGCGCTTTTGAAATTTAATAAAGCCCAAAGTGATTGTGCTAGTTAATTGGAAACGTGGTATTTGTAAAGTGATATTTTTCAGTCCGATAATTTAAGCGCTTCTCCTGTAACACTGGTGAAGACAGGTGGACCGGCCGGCGCTGTCACCGGCTTTCCACAATGCCATAAACCATCACTCGGGCCTCGGACTGCTCATTTCCAGGTTAGACAACGGACGCGCTAATTCCCCCCTCCCCCCCTCCCCCATTTTCGGCGGGCAAACAGCAACGCCATCTTGCTTCTATCTCGCAAACTGATTTGAATGAACGGAGGCAGTTAAAACGGGTGATAAATCGCCGTGTTTTTATCATCTCTTCGGTTGATTTCCAGTTACAAACGAAGAGAAAATAACGGTGACCAATCGCCGTATTTTCTATTCTCTTCGGTTGATTCCCAGGTACAAATGAAGAGAAAATAACGTCACTGCTGAAGCCCTCATGCGGCCGCCATCTTACATCCGGGTTCCGCAGCCTCTTTCACCGCCAGATGGACTCGTTGAGCGTTCATACG
>NC_091549.1:5930364-5935364 GCF_042767895.1 Penaeus vannamei
AAGAAAAAAAAGAAAAAAGGAGGAAAGAAAAAAGACGAGGAGGAAGGAGGGAGGAAGGGGAGAAAAAAAGGAGACGAGAGCAATAAAAAAAAAAAGGTAAATATATTGTACCAAACCTTGTTCCAGAAAAAATTAAACGAGGGGAAAAAAATATGGAAAATAATCTAATACCCCCCACCCCCCAACCCCTTCAACTAACTCTCACCCCCCCTACCCCCACCCCAAAGCAAGCCCCCCCACCCCCTACCCCATGTTCTCTACCCATGAATAAAAAATATAGAAAAAAATGACAAAAACTACAACAACCACACCACCTGCCACTACTCATCTGCCCCCCCCCCCCCCCCCCCCAATCTCCCCTCCCTTCCCCCTTCCCCGCCCCCCCACGGACCCCCTCCCAGGAGCGAGTATAATGCCTTCTTTAAATTAGTATAACAAGACATATTGCAGCGAGGAATTCCAAATGACGGAGCGAGGAACAGCGGCACCCGTCTGCTGTTATTATTATCTTTATTATTATTAATATTATTATTATTATTATCATTATTATTATTATTATCATTATTATTATCATCATCATTATTATTATCATTATCATTATCATTTTTATCATTATTATTATTATTATTATCATTATTATTATTATTATTATTATTATTATTATTATTATTATTATTATTATTATTATTATTATTATTATTATCATTATTATTATTATCATCATCATTATTATTATTGTCATTATCATTATTATCATTATCATTATCATCTCATTATCATTATTATCATTATCATTATCATTATTGTTATCATTATTGTTATTATTATTATTATTATTATTATTATTATTATTATTATTATTATTATTAGTTATTATCATTATTATTATCATTATTATTATTATTATTATTATTATTGTTATTATTATTATCATTATCATTATTATTATTGTTATTATTATTATTATCATTATCATTATCATTATCATTATTATTATTATTATTATTATTATTATTATTATCATTATTATTATCATTATTGTTATCATTATTATTATTATTACCATTATTATCATTATTATCACTATTATTATCATAATTATTATCATTACTATTATTATTATTATCATAATTATTATTATTACTATTATTATCATTATTATTATTATCATTATTATTATCATTATTATTATTACTATTATTATCATTATCATTATTATTATCATAATTATTATTACTATTATCATTATCATTATTATCATAATCATTATTATTGCTGTTGTTGTCTGTATGATTATCATTATTACTATTATCATTATCATTATTATCATAATCATTATTATTGCTGTTGTTGTCTGTATGATTATCATTATTACTATTATCATTATTATTATTACTATTATTATTATTATTATTATTATTATTATTATTATTTTCATCATCATTATTATTATTATTATTATCATTATTATCATTATCATTACTACTACTATTATCACTGCTGTTACTGTTGTTAATCTGATCTTTATTATTACAATCATTATTACTGTTATCATTATCATTGTTGTTATTGTTATTCTTATTAACATTATTGTTAAAATAGAGTTATTGTTATTAGTATCACCATGATCATCTTTATCATCATATTTTTTTTATTATCTTCATCATATTCATTATCATCACCATCATTATCATTTATCACTCCTATTAGCACTAGCATCGTTATTATTCCTAATTTGGTGGTTTAGTCCTCATTGCATTGTCATTACTGCTGTTCTCGCTGTAACTACCATTATACCATATTGTCTAAACTGATATGCTGATTACCATTGTCAATGTCTTACTATTATTGATTTATGATTATCGCTGTTATTAGTATCAATTAGCATTATCACCATTATCACTATCACTCCCTCCCTGCCATCCTTCCCTCCTCTCTATCCTTTCCTAATCCCTCCTTCCCTTTCCTTATCCCTCCTTTCACTCCTCCTTTCCCCTCTCTCCTTCCTCCCTGCCCTCCCTCCCTTCCAACCCCTTGCTCCTTCTTCCCTCCCCTCCCTCCCTTCCAACCCCTTCCTCCTCCTTCTTCCCTCCCTCCTCCTCTTCCAACCCCTTCCTCCTTCTTCCCTCCCCCTCCCTCCCCCTTCCAACCCCTTTCCTTCCTTCCTCCCTCCCCTCCCTCCCTTCCAACCCCTTCCTCCCTTCTTCCTCCTCCCCTCCCTCCCTCCCTCTCCCCCCCCCCCCAACTACCACAGCTAATTAACAGCCGTCCTTGCTCCCTGGTGGAATCAGATCAGCCAGGGAGGAACTTCCTGCCTATTATGAGATATCTTAATAAAATATATCTGATCTCCCTATCTATCTTATCTTACCTCCCTGTCTATCTTATCAATCTATCTTGACTTATCTGTTTGTCTATCGTATTTTATCTTAACTACCTATCTATCGTATCTTATCTCATCTATCTTATCTTACCTCCCTGTCTATCTTATCAATCTATCTTGACTTATCTGTTTGTCTATCTTATCTTAACTACCTATCTATCGTATCTTATCTCGTCTATCTTATCTTATCTTACCTCCCTATATATCTTATCTGTTCTCCCCATCTATCTTATCAACCTTACCACCTATCTATCTCATCTTATCTCACCTCCCTATCTATCTTATCTTATCTCCCTTTCTATCTATCTTAACTTATCTGCCTATCTATCTTCTATCTCATCTCCTATCTTCTTAAAAGAGCTTCCTTTACTCTCCTCTTCTCTCCGTCTTATCTCGTTATCATGGATCGAGAACAGTTGGCAAGCGCATACACCGATAAAAATCATATATAATGAAAAGTAAATAAATGAGGTTGGAAGTCGTGGTAGCAAGGCACTCAAAAAAAATTGCAATAAGTCGAATTAATTCAATATCATTCTTATTAATAGTGTTTGGATATTCATCACTATCATGACCATCATCATTATCATTATAATTCTCATTACGATTATCATTACTATTACTATCATTATTATAAATGCTATCATTGCCATTAGAATCGTCATTACAATAATCATCATGTTTGTATTATCATCATATCATTTTAACTTGTCGCTGTCATGATAATTACTATTATTACCTTAATTATCATTATCATCACCACCATCAAACAAAACACACACACACACACACACACACACACACACACACACACACAAACACACACACAGACACAGACACACGCAAACAAACAAACACACACCACACATAAACTCACACACACACACACACACACACACACACAAACACACAACACACACACAAACAAACACACACACACACACGCACACAAACAAACAAACAAACAAAGCCACACATACATTCGCACACAACACACACACACAAACAAACAAACAAACAAACACACACACACACACAAACAAACAAACACACACACAAACAAACACACAACACACACACACACGCGCGCACGCAGCCCCTCTCTCTCTCCGCGCTGGCAACATGTGGAGCGTTCATTTCCATTCGGGATGATGCATATGAATACCGTATGTAATTTTGAAACGCCTACTGACACAGCCATTGTGAAGGACGGCTGCCAGAATCTTTATCATTATTGTAGCAGTGGCGATGTTTATGATACAAGCATTATTGATAATTATGGTGATCATTAACAAATGAATATATAAACTGCTGGTACTACTACTATGACCACTACGACTGCTATGACTACTTCTACTTCTACTGATAATACTATCACTATTTTTACCACTACTACTTTTACTACTACAGCTACTAAAACAACTTCTACTATTACTACTACTACTACTACTACTACTACTACAACTACTGCTGCACTACAACAGCTTAACCCAACAACTAGCTACTTACTACTACTGCTACTGCTACTGCCACTATACTGCTGCTGCTACTACCAGCAACAACAACAACTACTACTACTACTACTACTACTGCCACTACCACTACCACTACCACTACTACTACTACTACTACTGTAGCTGTGGTGACAACATCAACCGTAATAACAGAAACAATAAGCAACCAAACAAACTCACCAAAAACAACTACAACCAAAGAAACATTTTCAGAAACAGCACATTACAGAAAATTTACACAGAAAACGGTACACAAGTACGGCGTTTCACCCACGAGATTAATTTCGAAGGGGGAACTGCGCCATTTCTCTCCGAAACGAACAACAAAAGCGAGGCGGGACGGAGGATATGCTGCACCTGCCACTTTAAAGGAAGGATCCCTCAAGCCTCGAGCAATATCTCAATCTTGGGCTGCAGTTCCTTATTCGCCAGCGCTCATCTCCCTCAGTTCAGGGCCAATTTACCTGTAAAAAAAAAAGAGAGAAATATGAATGTTGAGCAAAACCCGTGAAATCTTTGGAAATGTGAATAGCGAGTAAAGTAAATATGAAATGTAGGAACAATGGGAAATCAAGCGATGTGCTGTTTCATGTTGTGGCTCCGTACTTGCATTGTTGTTGTGGGTGAGGGTAAGTTGTATTTGCATTGAGAAAAGTGTCATTGGGATGGGCAGACTGACATGAGCAGACTGATGGAACTCTCTGCTCAGTTAAATAATTTTTAAAGTACAGGGACGATACTTGTTTGTGGACAGGAAGAAGCAAAACAGACACAGACGCACATACACACACACACACACACACACACACACACACACACACACACACACACACACACACACACACACACACACACACATATAGATATATACACACGCATATATGGGTGTGTGTGCTTTTTTCGTCCGTGCGTACATAGTCGCGCCAGTCGTTCACCGGAGTCCGTTCGAATTTCCCCAAAAGCTTCAAAGACTTTCAAAACACATTCAATTTCTCTCCTTCAAGACCAAAAGACAAAAGAAGAAAATCAAATTCCTTATTTTTTTGTCTCTGCCTGTATCATCACAAAACATCATTATATTCTTATCCAAAATCTACAATAGA
>NC_091549.1:5942864-5948251 GCF_042767895.1 Penaeus vannamei
TTGCCCTCCCACACCACAAACACACCCCTCCCACTCCCCCACCCACACACACTCCTACTCCCCTCTCCACTCCCCCACCCACACACACCCCCTCCCATTCCCCCACCCACACACACCCTCCTCCACTCCACTCCCCCACCCACACACACCCCTCCCTCCACTCCCCTCTCCCCCACCCTACACACACACTTTCCCCCTCACTCCTCCACCCACACACACACTCCTCCACCCCACTCCCCCACACCCACACACACCCTCCCCACTCCCCCACCCCACACACACCTCTCCCTCCACTCCCCCACCCACACACGCCCTCCACCCCAATCCCCCACCCACACACACCCTCCCTCCACTCCCCCACACACCCCTCCCGCCTCCCCCCACACCCCTCCCGCTCCCCTACCCCCCTCCCACACCCCCCCAAAAAAAGAAATAAAAACAAAACAGCAATCAATTCCAAAGTCGACTTCACAAACAGCTCCTCGCCACCTGTTTACCTTTTCCGTTGTTTACCCTCTCACCTAGTGATAAACAAACAGAAACTCCACATCTTTGACGGCTGAGCTGTGTACCTTGGCTGCACGAGCAACAACACGCCGCCCCCGCCCATCCCCCACACCCATCCCCCTCCTACACTCCCCTTCCCCCTTCCCCCCCCTTAACATGCAGCGGAGCGAGGACCTCCTTAGAAATAGGACTTCTCTCTTGTCACCCTCAACCCCTCCCCTCCCCTCTCCTCCTCCCTCCCTACCCCTCCCTCCTCCTCTCTTCCCTCCCCTCCTCTCCCCTCCTCCCTCCTCCTCCTCCTCCTACCCCTCCCTTCCTCCTCCCCTCTCCTCTCCTCTCCACCTCTACCTCCCTCCTTCCCTTCCCTCCCCTCCCATCCCCCTCTCTCCTCCACTCCCCTCCCTTCCCCCCCTCTCCTCCACTCTCTTCCCCTACCCTCCCCTTCCCTCCCCTCCCTCTCCTACCCCTCCCCTCTCCACCTCCCTCCCCTCCACCCTCCCCCTCCCCCGAGACCAGAGGGCACACGGGCAATACCCACGACGAAGAGTATTTACCTTCCGTTCGCATGACATCCACTACGACAGTCGTGAAGGATCGGAGAAAGAAAGAAAGAAAAAAAAATTAATAACATCGGTAATACCAGACCGTCGTCGGTGTTGTATATTGTACCGAATCGGCGATAAAAGTCGGAATAAATCAGCGACAAGTGGGTTATCTTCCTCATTGCTATTTTCTGTCTTTTATCTTGCCTCCTCCTTCGTCTCTTGCGGGTTTTTTTTTTCTCCTTTCCTCTCTTCCTTTGCTTCGTCTCCTCATCTTCTTTTTCTGTGTGTTCTTTTTTATCTTCATCTTCTTCGTTTCCTTACCTTCTTTCTCTCTCTCGGGAACATCTCCCCCTCTTTTAATTTATCTCTATCATCTTATTATTACCGTCATTCCTCTTCCTCTCCTTCCAATACCCTTCCTTCCTTCCCCTCTCCTCCTCCTAATCTCTTCACTGGTATCATTATTCCTCTCTCCCTTCCTCCCTCCTTCGCCCTCCCCTTTTTTTCTTCGTTTCACCATTATCATTATCCCCCTCTTTCTCCTCTTCTCCTCATTACCATCGTTATTCCTTTATCCCTGTCTCTCGTAATCCGCTACCCATTATTTTTCTCATAATTCTTCATCTTCTTGTTCGTCCCCTCCTACCTCTTCCTCTTCTACTTCCCTTTTCTACCCTCTCCTATCTCCCTCCTCCTGTTCTCCCCCCCCTACGTCTCCTCTCTCTTATCTCTCCCTCCTCCCCCTTCCACCTCCTACCTTCTCCCTTCTCCCTCTTCCCATATCCCTCCTATTATCTCCCCCTCCCTTTACCCTCCCCCCCTGCATCTCCCTCCTATCTCCGCCCATCTCTCCCTCATCCCCCCACCACCCCCTCACACCCTCCCTCCTTTCCACATCGTCACGTCGTCGTCGTCGTCATCACCCTCCTCTCCCTCCTCCCCACTTTTCACCCCTCTTACCTGTCCTCACCCCACCTCCTCCCCTTCTCACCACCCCATCCCCAACCCCCACCCCTTTCCTGTCCTCCCACCCCACCACCTCCCACCCCTCACCACCTCTCCCCCTGCACCCTCCCAACCCCACCACCTCCCACCTCCCTCCCCTCCCACACCCTTTTCCCTGCCCTCCCATCCCATCCCCCTCCTAACCCCACCCCCCACCACCTCTCCCTTCCCCTTCCCAACCCCTCTCCTCCCTCCCGGAACACCCCAAATCCACTTCCCTTCCCTCCCACCTTCCCACCCCCACCCCTCCGACCCGACGATCTCCCCAATCCGACAAAAACAAACGTAGCAACACGTAGCACCAAACACAAACATTCTCAGATGATCGGCTAATCCCCACACACACAAACCCGGGGTCACTGGAGGAGCGAGAGGAGGGGAGAAGGGGAGGGGAGAGAAGGGGAAGGAAGAGAGGGGGGGGGGGAGACGAGGACAGGGAAGGGGAGAGAGAGAGAGAGAGAAGGGGATGAGAAAAGAAAAGAGTGAGAGAGAAACAAAGAGAAGGATGATGATGAGGGAGGGGAGGAGGAAGGAAGGAGGAACAGGAGGAAAGGGGGAGGGGAAGAATAAGGGAGGGAGGGAGAGGGAGAGGGAGAGGGAGAGGGAGAGGGAGAGGGAGAAGGGAGAGGGAGAGGAAGAGGAAAAGGGAGAGGAGAGGAGGGAGAGGGAGAGAGAGAGAGAGAGAGAGAGAGAGAGAGAGAGAGAGAGAGAGAGAGAGAGAGAGAGAGAGAGAGAGAGAGAGAGAGAGAGGAGTGAGTGAGTGAGTGAGGAGAGAGAGAGAGAGAGAGAGAGAGAGAGAGAGAGAGAGAGAGAGAGAGAGAGAGACAGAGAGAGACGAACAGAGAGAGAGACAGACAGAGAGACAGAGACAGACAGAAAGAAACAGAAAAAGAGAAAAAGAGAAGACCCAACATTTCTACGCATTCTCCCCCTCCCTCCCCGCCCCCTTCCCCTCCCCTCTCCCCAATAACAATTCCACATCACGCAGGCGATCTAATCTAACCGGGGCCCCTTAAGCATTACACAACTCAAGGTTAGCAACTTCTCGGCAAACCTTTTCCACCTCCCTTACCCCTGAAGAACAACAAATAAATAAATAGATAAAAAATAAAAAATAACACAAACAAATCTACCAAAAAAAAACAAATAAACCCCTAAATAACAATAAATAGATAGATAAATAAATAACACAACAAATCGAACAGGAAAACAAATAAAAAGCACAAACAACACAACTAAATAACAAGGAAATCAAGAGCTTCATTACCCTTACAAAACAACAACAAAAACACAGAAAGAAAAATGGGATAAAACGCACAAACCGAATCAAAAAATAACCACCAACAACCACAAAATCAATAACCTCACAACCCTTCCTTCACACACCTTTCCTTCTCACCTCCTTCACTTCCTTGCTTCGCATTCTCACAACCCTTCCTTCACACACCTTTCCCTCACCCTAACCTTCTCACTTCCTTCACTTCCTTGCTTCGCATTCTCACAACCCTTCCTTCACACACCTTTCCCTCACCCTAACCTTCTCACTTCCTTCACTTCCTTGCTTCGCATTCTCACAACCCTTCCTTCACACACCTTTCCTTCAACCTACCCTCGGCACTTCCTTCACCTCCTTGCTTCGCATTCCTTCACCTCCTCCCGATAGCTTTTTCAGAAAGGGCGCTCGGGAGACATCTTGAGACATCTGATCCTTCCTTTAATATCATCAGCTGTTGGCGCCGCCCTGCTTCAGATCCTGTAACAGCGCCACACTCGGCTGCGCTCGCGTTACAGCCGTGACATATGAGGTGTTGGGATAATACGACAATGGGAGCGCTTTTTTTTGTGTCTTGCTTTTTTTGTGCGTGTTGCTCTTTCGCTCTTTCGACTCTTCTCTCTCTCTCTTTCTGATCGTTTCTTTTTCTGTGGTTGATTGTTTATATCTGTCTCTCTGTCTCTGTCTCTGTCTTTCTCTCTCTCCCACTCTTCGCGTTTCTTTCTCTGTGTTTGTTTTGCTCTCTCTCTCTCTCTCTCTCTCTCTCTCTCTCTCTCTCTCTCTCTTTCCCTCTGTGTGAGTGTGTGATTGTTTGTCTGTCTCTCCTTCTCCGCGTCCTTTTACTTTTCTTTTTTTCCTTTTCCTTCTCCCTCTCTTTCTCCTTCGCCCCTTCCTTCTTCCTTCTCCCTCTCCCTCTCTGTTTTCTCCTCCCTCCCATTTTTTCCCATTCCTTTCAATTGTCATATTTGAGGTTCGATGTATCCCGTTACACCCTTCCTTTTTTTTCTCTTCTTTCTTTCTCTCTATCTCCTTTCTTCTTCTTCATTCATCACAGACATCTGTCCGTCTCTCTCTCTCCTCTCCTCTCCTCTCCTCTCCTCTCCTCTCTCTCTCTCTCTCTCTCTCTCTCTCTCTCTCTCTCTCTCTCTCTCTGTATATGTGTGTGATTGTCTGTCTTTCCCTCCTTCCTTATTTTTTCTGTTTCTTTTCTCTCTTTCTCCCTCATTCTTATTCATTCATCATATACATATATCCCGATTTTCACTGTAACGAATGAAAATTATTTATTTCAGAAAGCGTATCACATATCTCATGTCTCGGAATTTCTTCCTCATCCACATTACATAATAAGGGAATGAGAAAGGGAAAGAGTGAGAAAGTAACAAAAAAAGAGGAGGAAGGGGGGGGAGGAGGGAGGAGGGAGGAGGGAGGAGGAAGGGGGAGGAGGGGAGGAAGGAGGAGGAGGAGGGGGAGGAGGGGAGGAATGGAGGAGGAAGGGGGAGGAGGAGGAGGAGGAGGAAAATGGGGAGGGGAAGAAGTAGGAGGAGGAGGTGAAGAGGGAATATCGGATGTTGCTCTTATTCTTTCTTATTTTTTTTTTATTCTCTGTCTCTTCTTCCTTTCCCTTCATTCTAATTCTTCGGGTTCCCTCCATCGTTTAATCTTCTTTTCCCTTCCCTTCCCTTTACCAATTGTTTGTATTTATTCTCCTTCTTCACCTTCTCCACCTCCCTGCAACCCTCCTCCTCCTCCTCCTCCTCCTCCTCCTCCTCCTCCTCTTCCTCCTCCTCCTCCTCCTCCTCCTTCCCCACTTTCCCCTCCCGTCTCCCTTCCCTCCCCCACCCTCCAATACCACCCCTAGACCATTACTACCCCACCTCCCCCTCCACCTACTCCCTCTCCACCCAACCCCAACCCCTCCCCTACTCTCCTCCCCTTCCTCCACTCTTAAGCCTCCCCAACCCTATCCTACCCACTCCCCTCCACCTCCACTTCCCTACCCCTACCCCCCTCCCCATCCCTCCCCCTCCCTCTATCCTACCCTCCCTTCTCCTCCC
>NC_091549.1:5956251-5971251 GCF_042767895.1 Penaeus vannamei
TTGTCATCACAGGTGACACTGTTCCATCAGCTGTGGATCATTGATTGTGGTTTATGGCATTGGTTGGCACTGTTGGGTAGTAGATAAGGGTACATTTGTCATCACTGGTGACACTGTTGTCTTCAGCTGTGGATCATCGTGGCTCTATTGCTTGTGGCACTGGTTGGCACTGTTGGCTAGTAGGTATTGGCACAGTAGTCATCACTGGTGACACTGTTCTCTTCAGCGGTGACTTACGGTAGTGGTTGGCACTGTTGACATCAGCTGTTACTCCCGGCATTGGCTGGCACTGCAGTCCGTAGTGAGAAGCTTCTGGGAAACCTCGAGGCTCAGCTTTTACCTAGATAACCAATCTCTTTTGTTATTAAACATTTTTCCTCTTTCATTTTCTTTTCTTTTCCCTTCGTTCTTAATGCTCCAAAGCTGGTTTTGCAGACTTGAGATTAAAAGCCGTATTTTTTAAATGGAAATTCTCCTTTGAAATGTATGAATGCAGAATTATTTCGTGTGCGTATACAGACATCCCTTCTCTGTGTTTTCCATGTTTATCTTCACTTTCTTTGTGTGTACGCTTAATGGTGTTATTTTGGTGTTATTTCATTTCGTTGAAAATTATGGTGCGCGATGGATGATATAAATGTAGATTCACATAAGGAAAAAGAAAAAAATATATTATCATCATTCTATTTCTCTCTCCCTTTTCCCCTCTGCTTTCCTCCCTCCCTCTCCCCCCCCCCTTCCGCCCTCCTCTCGGCCTCGAAAAACTTACATTCTGGAATGTGCATATTGAAGCAAGGGAGAGAGCATACTTGATAAAGAGATGCAACAAGTAGGGAAGAATATGAGGCACCTCTTTCCCCTCCTCTCTTCTCTCTCTCTCTTTTGCTTCATTCTCTCTTTCTTTCCCTCTTCCTTTCCCTCTTCCTTTCTCTCTCTCTCTCTCTCTTTTTCTCTCTCTCTCTCTCTCTCTCTCTCTCTCTCTCTCTCTCTCTCTCTTTCCCTTCCTTCTCTCTCTCTTCTTCTCTTCCTCTTCCTCTCTCTCTCTCTCTCTCTCTCTCTCTATTTCTCTTTCTTCTTCTCCTTTCCCTTCCCTCTCCTCCCTCCTTCTCCTTCTCTTCCTTCCTTCCCTTTCCCTTCCCTTCTTTCCTCCTCTTCCTCTCTTCGTCCCTCTCTCTTTCCTTTCCTTCTTCCCCTCCTCCCCCCTCCCCCTCTCCTTCCTTCCTTCTTCCTCCCTTCCTCCTTCCTTCCCCCTTCCTCCCTCTCCTTCTTTCTCCCCTTCTCTCCTCTCTCTCCTCTCCTTTCCTCTGCCTTTTTCTCTCTTCATTCCGTCCTCACTTCCCCTCCTCACCCCTCTTCTCTTTCTCTCTCTCTCTTCTCTCCTCCTTGTTCTCTGCCCTTCCAATTTCCTTCCTCCCTTCCCATCCCCTTTCCTCTTCCCCCCCCCTTCCACTCCTTCCCCCCTTCTCTCCCTCTCCCTCCAGCCTCGCCCTTCCACCCCCTTCCTCCCCCCCTTTTCCCTTGCAGCAACTCACAGTGGATTTTGATTAAGCGGAGAGTTACTAGAGCCAGAGAGGAATTGCTCCGGGTTGGACAGGCCATGGAATCCAAAGTTTTCTATTCAGTCATCAAGCCTTTGTATTTTGCGGTGCTGTTGGGGGTGGGGGATGGGGGTGGGGGGTGGGGTGGGTGTGGATGTGGGGGATGGGGAGGGTGGGAGAGGGATGTGGATGGTGGGGGGGAATTTATGGGGAGTGGGGGGGTGGATGGTGTGTGGGGTGGGGGGAATGTGTGTGAAGGTGGGGGTGGTGGGAGGGTGGGGAAGGCCTGTGTGTATATATATATATGTGTGTGTGTGTGTGTGTGTGTGTGTGTGTGTGTGTGTGTGTGTGTGTGTGTGTGTGTGTGTGTGTGTGTGTGTGTGTGTGTGTGTGCGGACGCGTGTGTGTTTGTATTGTTTGTGTGTCCATACGTGTGGTTTTGTGTTTATATTGGGAGTGCGTTTGTGTGCATTCAAGTACGTTCATGTGTGGTTATAGAATAGATGCTCGCGCGTACAGCCATACATATACATACACATAATCTTCGCTCTCTGAAATGGAAGCCCCCCCCTCCCCCTCCCCCGGGCTTCATTCTGTGGAGGGGCTATTAGGAAAGTGATTATTAGGAGGGGTGAGAGGGAAGGGAGGGGAGGAGGGGGAGGGAGAGAGTGAGACAGAGAGGAGGGAGGGAAGGGAAGAGATAGATAGAAAGGGAGGTAGAGATGGAAAGGGAGACAGAAATGGAAAGAGAGATAGAGAGGGAAAGAGTGACAGAGATGGATAGATAGATAGATAGATCGAGAGTGAGGGAGGGGAGGAGAGAGGGAGACAGGCAAAAACAATATATATATATATATATATATATATATATATAACAAAGAGAGAGAAGAGAGAGAGAGAGAAGAGAGAGAGAGAGAGAGAGAGAGAGAGAGAGAGAGAGAGAGAGAGAGAAGAGGGGGGGCAGAGATCAGAGTTTGGGGGGTGGGATGGGGTGGGAAGGGAGTGTTAGAAAGTGTGAGGAAGAGGAGAGGAAGAAGGAATGAGGATGGGTCAAAGAGAAGAGGTCAAAGGATGGAAGAGAGAGGGCGAAGATTGGCCTTTAATGAGGGAGAAAGGATGGATGGAGATGGAGAAGAAGAAGAAGAAGAAGAAGGAAGAAGGAAGAAGAAAGAAGAAAAAGGAGAAGAAGAAAAAGAAGAAGAAGAAGAAAAAGAAATAAAAGAAGAAGAAGAAGAAGGAAGAGGGAGAAAGGAATAAAGGAAGGAAGGAAGGAGAGGGCAAGGAGAGCCAAAGTGAATGAGGGAGAAAGGATGGATGGAGATGGGAGAAGAAGGAGAAGAAGAAGAAGAAGGAGAAGAAGAAGAAGAAGAAGAAGAAGAAGAAGAAAAAGAAGAAGAAGAAGAAGAAAAAGAAGAAGAAGAAAAAAGAGAAGAAAAAAGAAAAAGAAAAAGAGAAGAAGAAGAAGAAGAAGAAGAAGGAAGAGGGAGAAAGGAATAAAGGAAGGAAGGAAGGAGAGGGCAAGGAGAGCCAAAGTGAATGAAGAAGGAGAAAGGAGACAGGACGCGGTGAGAATGGGGCCCAGTAAAAGAAGAGAGGAGAGGGGGTGGGGGTGGTGGATGGGGTAAGGAGGGGGGGGGGGTACATGCCCTTCTTGTTTTTAACAGATGTTTTGATTCACAGATTTTATTGGACTGTTTTGGCGTGTTCTCCCTCGGAAATCTTTGATGGCGGTGGCTCCTTGCGGGTGGGTGAGGGACGAGGGAGCGAGGGAAGGGGGGGGGAATGGAGGAGGAAGAAGAAGAGAAAGAAGAGGTAGATAGAGGGAGGGAGGGAAGGAGGAGGAGGAGGAGAAGGAAGCGAGGAGGAGGGGGAGAGCCTAAGGTAGGGAGGGAGGTGAGTGAGAGGGAGGCTTTGAGGAGGGAGGGAGCGAGATCGACGTGAGAGGTGAGGCTGAGATTGAGGGTGCTATTTGGTGAGAGGGGAGGCGAGGGTGAGTAGTGAGGGCAGGGTGAGTGAAGGATATTGGAGGGAGGGATGTTTTATACGAGGGTGAGAGGGAGGGAGATTGACCGAGGGAGGGAGAGGCTTCTAAGACGAGAGAGCCATGAGATCAGACAGACAGAGACAAAGACCCATGAGCCACAGTAGACTGATGGCTTTTACCGATAGTTAGTTGTTTGTTAGATATATATATTATATAAAGATATAGAGTACATATATATACATATATATGTTACATAGAGAGACATACATATAAAGAGGTACAGACAGACAGTCAATCGTGAAGGTCAACGCTGTGTCAGTCAGAGAGAGATTGATAGAAAGATAGACAAACAGAAAACAAACAAACAAGAGAACGCCAAATCATAAGCTCATAACCAGCCTATAAAAAAAAAATCGCAGATGAGAGGTGACAGGGAGGAAAAAAAAAACACAACCTGTCTTAGAAATCTTCGAAATATTTCCCCGAGGTTTTGCTTATTGACTTCCCGGAAACGCGGTCAAGATTTCTTTCGAGAATTTGTTATTGATCCCCACGCTAACGATGCCAAGAGGCGTTAGAAGGCAAAGGCTAGCGATTAGCACAGTTTGTCCTCCGAAGCCGTTTTCTGTGCAAAGAAAACGGGAAGCGGAGGATGTGGGTTGTCTGTGTTGTTTAGTATCGTGTTTTGTTTGTTTTGGTGTTGTAGTTTTGTTTTTTGTTTTCACTGGTCCTTTTGTTGTTATTTTTTTATTTGTGATGATTGTAATGATGATCAACATAATGATGAATATGGAAATGTTGTGATAATAAGAATGATAATTACACACACACGTTTGTGTATATATGTGTATATATATATATATATATATATATATATATATAGATAGATAGATAGATACATACATACATACATACATACATACATACATACATACATACATACATACATACATACATACATACATACACACACACATACATAGATACATACATACATACATACATACATAGATACTCTATATTTGGCACAGTATGGTCTAATGTACTATGATATACTAAGATTTATATGTTTGGGTCTGTATACTATGTGCACATATTATTATGTAGTTGTATGTAAGTGCCTACAATTGTGCATATATATATATAAGCATTTACACACGTTCTCTCATCCTCTTGCTATTTTCTAATAACACTTTCTTTTGTCTCTCTTGTGTGGCGAGAGAGTGTGATGCTGGCTCTGGAGGCAGCGGGAATACGTGTTCTTTGTCTTGTTCTTTGTTCTTTGTTCTTTGGCTGTTCTCTTTTTCTTGTTTATTCTTGTTCTCCAATTTTTTTCGCTTGTTTACTTTATTGGAATCGGGTGTTCTATTTCTTTCTCGTCTTTTTTGCCAATTTTGTATGTATTTTTCATGTTTTTTTTATTTATATATATCATATATATATATATATATATTTTTAGTATATATATATATATATATATATATATATATATATATATTTTTTTTTTCTCCTTCCGATTCTCCTCCTTCTCCACTCCGCCCCCTCCCTCCCTCCCTCCCCGCTCTGTCTCATCTCTTCCCTTTCTCCCCTTTATTCTCCTCATTCCTCCCTCCAAGTTTCCTTTATTTTAGTTCTTTCAAAAAAGTTGGAGAGAAAATTATGTCGCCCTTAGCTATAGTTACCTCTTTAACCCACTCCCCCACTCTCCCTCTATCCACTCTCCCCTCCCTTAGCTCATCTTCCTTCCCTTTCTACCTGCCCTTTCCCTCCCTCCCTTCCCCACTCCCCTTTCTGTTTCCTCCTCTTCCCACTCTTCCCTTCCTCCCCCCATTTATTCCTTCCCTCTCCCTCCTCCCTCTCTCTTCTTTCCGCTGCCCTCCCATTCCTTCCCTCCCTTCCTCCCTCCTCCTTCCCTCCCTCCCCTCTCTCCTTCTTCCCCTTCCATTCCTTACCTCTCCCCTCCCTTCTCCTCCCCCTCCCCTCTTCCTCTCCCGGAAAAAAAACTTGTAAACCCCTATCCACATCAACTGCCCTCCTTCCCCTCCTTCCCTCCCTCCCCCTACCACCCCCTGATATTCCCTCTCCATTCCCTTTGTAATTGCATACCGCCCCCTGGAAAGGTCCTCAGCTCTCTCTCCCTCCCTCCTGTTCTTCTTCTCCTTTCTCAGTTTCTCTCTCTATCTATCTCCCTTCATCGTCTCTCTCTCTGTCTCTCTTCCTTCTTCTTCAAATTATCTTCGCTCTTTCTTTCTCTACGCCTTCCCACATACTCCTCCTCTCTCTCTCTCCTCCCGAGCCTCCCCTCTCCCTCTCTCCTCTCCTCTCTCCATCTCCCTTCCTCCTCTCTCCCTCTCCCTCTCCTCTCTTCTCTCTCTCTCTCTCTCTCTCTCTCTCTCTCTCTCTCTCTCTCTCTCTCTCTCTCTCTCTCTCTCTCTCTCTCTCTCTCTCCCTCTCGCTTTCCCTTAATCTCCATACCCCTCTTTGCAACAGATCTAAAGATAACACCCTTTACCATCCCTCCCTTCCCCTCCCCCTCCCTCTTAGCTTCCCACCCTCTCCTCCCTCCCTCCCTCCCTCCGCCCACCATCACTCCTTTTCCTCACACTGTTGCATGATGTATGGATGAAGGGGAAGAGAGGGCGGGAGGGAGGGAGAGGGAGAAGGGGAGGGAGGGAGGGAAGGAGGGAGTGTGTGTGTGTGTGTGTGTGTGTGTGTGTGTGTGTGTGTGTGTGTGTGTGTGTGTGTGTGTGCGTGTGTGTGTTTGTGTGTATGTGGAGGTGTGTGTGTATGAGAGAGAGAGAGATAGAGAGAGAGGGAGAGAGAGAGAGAGAGAGAGAGAGAGAGAGAGAGAGAGAGAGAGAGAGAGAGAGAGAGAGAGAGAGAAAGAGAAAGAGAAAGAGAAAGAAAGCTAGAGCGAGCGAGAGAGCAGGGACACGATCAAACCTAAACAAAAAAGCCAAATAGAGAGAGAGAGGAAAGACAGCGAAGAAGAAGAAGAAAGACAGAAAAAAAAGAATAAATAGATATTTAAAAAAAGAATTATTAATAGAGGCTAGGAACAGACGGATGGGTGATATTGTTCCCATAACCGAAGTCGCGCGGAAACTTTAATCTTTGTGAGAAACTGACACCTGGAGGGAGAGCGAGGGAGGGAAGGAAGGAGGGGGAGGAGGGAGAGAGGAAGGGAAGGAGAGTGGAGGGGCAGTGGGAAGGAGAGAAGGAGAGGGAGGGAAGGAGGGATGGAGAGGAGATAGTGGAGGAGGGAGGGAGGGCAAGGTGGAGAAGGCGAGGTGAGGGAAGGAGAGGGAGGGAAAGAGAGAGAGAGGGAAGGAGAGAGGAGAGTGTGGAAGGGCAGGGTGGGAGAGAGGGGAGAAAGAGTGTGGAAGGGCGGAGTGCGGGAGGGAGGGAAAGGGAAGGAGAGCAGGGAAGAGGAAGGGAGGGAGGGAAGGAGGGTGTGGAAGGAGAGGGTGAGGGAGGAGGAGAGCGGGGAAGAAGAAGGAAGGGAAGGAGGGAGTGGAGGAGGGAGGATTGCTGGTGGAAGGGTGAGAGGAGAGCGACGGTGTTGGGAGGGAGCGAGGAAAGGGAGGGGGAGAGAGGAGAGGAAGAGGGGAGAATAGATAGGCTGAGGGCGAGAGATTGTATGGCGGTCGGCCGAAGGAGTGAGAAAGGGAGGATAAGGGTGGGAGCCGAGGGAGAGAGGGAGGGACTGAGGAAGAAGAAGAGCGATAGAGAGAAGGGAATAATATATATTACAGCGAGGAAGGGAGAGAGGGAGGGCGGGAGGGCGAGGGAGGAAGGGAGAAAATGAGATAGGAAAAGAGGAAAAAACGAAGCGGGAGTGAAGAAGAGTGTCAGAAGAGGGAAGAACGAAAGGGAAGAGAAGAAGGGAGAGAGAGAGGAAGAGGATGGAAATGGGAAAGAGAGAGGAAACGGAAGGGAAAAGAGATGGAGAAAGGAAGGAGGAAAGATTGAGAAAGGATGGAGGGAAGAAGATAGGGAAGAAGATAAAGGCGGCATAATAAAAGACGTTGGGATAAAGGGAAGAAGAACAAACAAACAAACAAACAAGTATAAGAAATACATTCATTAAAAAAGTCTAACCAATAAACAGATCTAAACAAATGGACGAAGGCCAAGGGAGCAAAGTCAAAACGAAATGTATCGGGAAAAACAAGCAGACGAATAAACAAGGAAGCAAGCAAACAAACGAATAAAGGAGTAAGCAAGCAAACAAATAAATAAGCAAACGAATAAACAAGGAAGCAAGCAAACAAACGAATAAAGGAGTAAGCAAGCAAACAAACGAATAAAGGAGGAAGCAAGCAAACGAATAAACAAGGAAGCAAACAAACAAATATTAAGCAAACGAATAAACAAGGAAGCAAGCAAACAAACAAATATTAAGCAAACGAATAAACAAGAAAGCAAGTAAGCGAATAAACAAGAAAGCAAGCAAACCAATAAACAAGAAAGCAAGCAAACCAATAAACAAGAAAGCAAGCAAACCAATAAACAAGAAAGCAAGCAAACCAATAAACAAGAAAGCAAGCAAACCAATAAACAAGAAAGCAAGCAAACCTATAAACAAGGAAGCAAGCAAACAAACGAATATTAAACAAACAGCCAAGCAGAAAGCAAGCAAACCAATAAACAAGAAAGCAAGCAAACCAATAAACAAGAAAGCAAGCAAACCTATAAACAAGGAAGCAAGCAAACAAACGAATATTAAACAAACGAATAAACAAGAAAGCAAGCAGACGAATAAAGAAGAAAGCAAGCAAACCAATAAACAAGAAAGCAAGCAAACCAATAAACAAGCAGACGAATAACCAAGCAAGCAAGCAAGCCCGCCCACCGCGCCCCGCCCTCGAAGGAAACTCGAGTCTCGCGGCGTCCCTTGTAACCCAAGCGGCCGGAGGAAGCAAGGACGGCAGCTCGGCCTTGAGTGCCCCGAGTGCTTGATCTGCTTGCGGAGGCGATCCTGCGTCTCCTTGGAGTGGGACTTCAAGGTGGAGGGGTAGGGGGGGGTGTCTTCTGGGGTGGGACTTCAAGGTGGAGGGGTAGGGGGGTGTCTTCTGGGGTGGGACTGGGGTGGAGGGGCGGGGGATGGGAAAGAGGGGGCAGGAGGTGTTTCCTGAGTGGGAGAAAGAAGAGGAAACTTCAAGGTGGAGGGGCAGTTGGGATGGGGCGAAGGGGGGCCGGGGGGAATGTTTTCTGGAGTGGGACTTCAAGATGGAGGGGCGCGTTGGGCCGAGGCGATCCTGCGCTCCTTGGGAGTGGGACTTCAAGGTGGAGGGGCGAAGGGGCCGGGGGGGGGGGATTTCTTCTGGGGTGGGACTTCAAGGTGGGGGGGCGGGGAATGGGGGGAAGGGGGCGGGGAGGTGTTTCCTGGAGTGGGACTTCAAGGTGGAGGGGCGGTAGGGGGGAGGGGTGGGGGTTCCTCTGGAGTGGGACTAAGGCGGAGGGGGCGGTGAGGGGCGGGGGTGGGGGTCTTTTGGAGTGGGACTTCAAGGTGGAAGGGGCGGTAGGGGGAGGGGGTCTTCTGGAGTGGGACTTCAAGGTGGAGGGGCGGTAGGGGCGGGGGTGGGGTCTTTTGGAGTGGGACTTCAAAAGGTGGAAGGGCATTAGGGGGGGGAGAGGGGTCTTCTGGAGTGGGACTTCAAGGTGGAGGGCGGTAGGGAGTGGGTGTGTCTCTCTGGAGTGGGACTTCAAGGTGGGAGGGGCGGTAGGGGGAGGAGGGAGAGGAGTGGGGTGTCTTCTGGGGGTGGGACTTCAAGGTGGGGAGGGCGGAAGGGGGCGGGAGGTGTTTCCTGGGAGTGGGACTTCAAGGTGGAGGGGGCGGTAGGGGGGAGGAGGGGGTGTCGTCCTCTGGGTGGTGGGACTTCAAGGTGGAGGGGTGGTAGGGGGAGGGGGTGTCTTCTGGGGTGGGGACTTCCTTGCTGTGGAGGGGCGTAGGGGAGGAGGTGTCGTCTGGGGGTGGGACTTCACAAGGTGGAGGGGCGGTACGGGGGAGGAGGGGTGGGGGTCTTCTGGAGTGGGGACTTCAAGGTGGAGGGGTAAGGGGGAGGGGTGGGAGGCCCCCTGGAGGGGGACTTCAAGGTGGAGGGGGCGGTAGGGGGGGAGGGGGGTCTTCTGGAGTGGGACCCCCGCTGGAGGGTAGGGGGAGGGGTGTCTTCTGGAGTGGTGACTTCAAGGTGGAGGGCGTAGGGCGGTAGGGGGCGTGGGGGTGGGGGTACCTTCTGAAGTGTGACTTCTACCAGGTGGAGGGGCGGTAGGGGGAGAGGTGGGGGTCTTCTGGAGTGGGACTTCAAGGTGGAAGGGCGGTATGGGGGAGAGGGGTGTCTTCTGGGGGTGGGACTTCAAGGTGGAGGGGGACGGTAGGGGGAGGGGTGTCTCCTGGGGTGGGACTTCAAGGTGGTGGAGGGGCGGTAGGGGGAGGGGGCGCCCCTTAAGGAGGCGGAAGGACCTTCAAGATAGAGGGGCGGTAGGGGGGGGAGGGGGCGGCCCCGGGAGTGGGACGGGCGTGGAGGGGGCGGTAGGGGGCGGGGGTGGGGGTCTTCGGATTGGGACTTCAAGGCGGAGAATCAGGGGGCGTGGGGGGGGTCCTCTGGGGTGGGACTCCCCATGGGTGGAGGGGCGGGGGTGGGGGTCTCGGGATGCGGGGACCTCAAGGTTTGAGAGGCCGAGGGCAGGGGGTGTCTTCTGGAGTGGGACTTCAAGGTGGAGGGGCGGTAGGGGGGGTGTCTTCTGGAGTGGGACTTCAAGGTGGAGGGGTGGAGGGGTAGGGGGGGTGTCTCCTGGAGTGGGACGTCAAGGTGGAGGGGCGGTAGGGGGGGTGTCTTCTGGGGTGGGACTTCAAGGTGGAGGGGCGGGGGGGGGGGTGTCTCCTGAAGTGGGACGTCAAGGTGGGGTAATTATAATGATGATTATTATTATGATAATGATTATAATGATAATTGTGATTATATTAATGTTTAATGAGAGTCATTAATGAGAGAATTACTATGGGTAATAAAAGAAAGAACATTAATAATGACTCATTATCATCGTTATCATTATCGCTTCCGTTATCTTCTCTCCTTTCTCTCTCTTCTCTCTTCTTCTCACTTCTCTCTTCTCTCTCTTCTTCTCACTTCTCTCTTCTCTCTCTTCTTCTCACTTCTCTCTCTTCTCTCTTCTTCTCACTTCTCTCTTCTCTCTCTTCTTCTCACTTCTCTCTCTTCTCTCTTCTTCTCACTTCTCTCTTCTCTCTCTCTCTCTCTCTCTCTCTCTCTCTCTCTCTCTCTCTTCTCTCTCTCTCTCTCTCTCTCTCTCTCTTCTCTCGTCTCTCTCACTTCACTCTCTTGTCTCTTCTCTCTTGTTCTCTCCCGTATTCTCCGTCGTTCGCTCCTCCCCCCCCCCCCCCCCGTAACTCGCTGCCTAATGGACGCCCTGTCTTTGAACTTTGGTTGAACATTTCCCTTCTCTTCGGGACTTTAGTGAACAGAGAGGGTTTCCGGGTTTCTTTGGGATGCGTGGAGTGGGTTTGGGGGTAGGGGTGGGTGGGGGGTCCGGGGAAGGGGGGTTTCGGGGTTGGGGTGGGGGGTGGGTGCGGTCTGGCCTTTACACCATGCTGTTTTTGTTGTCGTGTTTGGCTGCTTTGGGGTTTCTTCTTCCAGGCCGGTTTTTTGTTTTTGTTTCCTCAGCCTCTGTGTGTGCATGCCTCTCTGTCTGTCTGTCTCTCTCTCTCTCTCTCTCTCTCTCTCTCTCTCTCTCTCTCTCTCTCTCTCTCTCTCTCTCATATATATATATATATATATATATATATATATATATACATATATATATATATATATATATTTATGTATGTGTGTATGTATATGTATACATGTATGTATGTTTGTATATAGATAGATAGATGTGTATATATATACAGTATAGATAGATAGATAAATAGATAAATAAATAAATATACACATACACACACTTATCTGTCTACCCAAACACATACATATGTTCTCCATCCGCCTGACTACCCCACGCCCCTCATCCCGTCCTCTTTCACCCCCCATCCCCCTTCTCCCTCCATCCCCCCTTCTCCCCCCCTCCCCCTCCCTCGCCTCTCCTCATCTCCACCAGAAAAGAAAAAAAAAATCTGCCTCGCATTACTCCGCCGCCATTATTTAGGCAAGGAGGTTTCCGCGGGCAAGAAGGGCACGCGGTGAGCAGCCAAAGGGGGAGGGGGACGGGGGAATGGGAGGAGGGAGGAGGGGGAGAGGTGGGAACGGGAGGAGGGAGAGGAGGGGGAGGGAGAACGGGGAAAGGGGAGGAAGGAAGAGAGGAGGGGAGGTGGGAGAACGGGGGAAGGGTTAGGAGGGAGGTGGGAGAACGGTGGGGGAAAGGGTGGAGGTGGAGGGAGGGAAAACAGAAGGGGAGGGAGGGGAGAGAAGAGGGAAAACGGGAAAGGGAAGAAGGGGGTGAGGAGGGAGAACGGGGAAAGGGGGAGGAGGAGGGAAAACAGGGAGGAAAACAAAGGTAGGAGGAGGGGGAGGGAGGGAAAACAGAAGGGGGAGGAGGGGGAGGGAGGGAAATCAAGGGAAGTGTAGGAAGGAGGGGGAGAGGGAGAGGGAAACAGGGGAAGGTGGAGGAGCAGGAAGTAGTGGAGCAACAGGGGGAAGGGGGTGTGTGGGGTGGGGTGCCTCGGGGGCAAAACATTAATGGATTGCATATTAGTGCGGATATTGGGGCCAGGATGCTGTTACTGGCGAAGCGGCGGAGCGGAACAGGAGTCAGTTAGCATCCCCGTTCGTTGTCGGAGTTCGCGTCCGGTTGCTGAAGGGCGAGGGGGAGGAGGGGGATGAGGGGAAAGGCAGGTGACGGACGGGGGGATAGGAGGAGGAGGTGGGACGGGGGGAAGGAGGTGGGGAGGGGGGAAAGAGGAGGTGGGAGGTAAGAGTAGGAAGGTGGGAGGGGGGAATAGGAGAGAGGTGGGAGGGAGGGATGAGGAGGAGGAGAGAGGAAGGTGGGAGGGAGGGAAAGAGAGGTAGGATGGAGGGGGAATGAGGAGGGAGGTGAGGAGGACAGGGAGGGAAGGGAGGATGGAAGGAGGAAAAGGAGAAGAAGTGGAGCGGGGACAAGAGGAGGAGGAGGGTGGAAGGTGAGGGGGAAGAGGAGGAGGGGGAGAAGGAGGAGAAGAAGAGGAAGAAGGAGGAGGGGAGAGGGAGGGAGAAAGAGAGGAGGAGGAAGTGGGAGGGGGAAAAGAGAATATAGGTAGGAAGGAGGGAGAAGAAGAGAAGGAAAAGGGAGGAGGAAGTGGGAGGGGGGAAAGAGGAGGAGGAGGGAGGAAGGAGGGAGATGAGGAAAAAAGGTGGGGAAGGAGGTGGGATGGGGATAGGGAAGAGGAAAAACGGTAGGAGAGAAGTAGAAAAGAATTGGAGGAAAGGTGAGGAGGGAGGGAGGGAAGAAAGAAAGATAAGAGGGAAGGATAATGCTTGAGGTGAAAGTGATAACAAGAATTGCTATTGCACAGTGCAACCTGATGTATCCATCTATCTATTAATGTATCTATATCTATCTATATATTTTTTATTTTATTTTTCCTCACTTCGTCCTCCCACCTCCCTTCATTTAAATCTTTTTATCTTTCAGTTGATATCCTCCTTCTTTTTTCCTTTTTCTTCTTCGGCATTTTCTCCTCTTATGTCCGTCAGTCATGTGTATTTATTTCTTCTTTCTCTTCTCCTTGTTTTTACATCCCAGCGCGAGGAAATATCGCTGCAATAACAACTTCAATACTGAACAATCGGTTAACACTTGACACTCTTCTCATGTGTCATCTCCCCCTCCCCCCCCCCTTGTGTCATGGCACTGAGGAATTTATTATTCGCAGCTGGCATTAATCTTGTCATGTTCTCGTGACAGTTAAACAGTAAATCTAGAAGAGCTGAGGAGTGTTATATTTGTTATAGTTTCAGTTCACGATAATTTTTTTTTTTTTTTTTTTTTTTTTAGTTTTATTCGAAAGGGTTTGTTTGTTTGGGTGAAAGGGAGGTGAGAGAGTGGTTTCATGCTTTATGGGTTTGTTTGTTTGTTTTCTTTCTGTCTGTCTGTCTGTCTGTCTCTCCTCTCTCCTCTCTCTCCTCTCTCTCTCTCTCTCTCTCTCTCTCTCTCTCTCTCTCTCTCTGCACTCTCTCTCTCTCTCTTTTCTCTCCCTCTCTCTCTTCCCTTCTTTCTCTCTCTCTCTTCTTTCTCTCTCTCTCTTTCTCTCTCTCTTTTTCCTCTCTCTCTCTCTCTCTCTCTCTCTCTCTCTCTCTCTCTCTCTCTCTCTCTCTCTCTCTCTCTCTCTCTCTCTCTCTCTCACTCTCTCTCTCTCTCTCTCTCTCTCTCTCTCTCTCTCTCTCTCTCTCTCTCTCTCTCTCTCTCTCTCTCTCTCTCTCTCTCTCTCTCCCCTTTCCTCCATTCCCCTCTCCCTTCCCTTTACCTTACCTTCAATTTTCCACTTCTCCCCCTTCTTCCATACAGTACCCACCCCCTCCCTCCCCTCCCCCCCTTCTTCCCCATCCTCCCCTTACCCTCTCCTCCTCCCCCTCCCTTGTGCATTCCCTCCCCTCGGATCCAGCCCCCATCCCCCTCCCTCCTCCCTCCACTCAGCCCCCCCCCCCGGGTCGATGTCTCCCCGGTAGTGGAATTTTATGATGTGGCCTCAGCACCTCAGCACCCAATTTGTGGCTTAAGTTAGCGTCAAGCCTGACCGCTCGGGACTTATGGTGCGGGGAAAAGGGGGGAAGGGGAGGAGGGGAGGAAAGGGGCGAGGGGGGAGGGAAAGGGGGTGAGGGGGGGGAAAGGTGGGGAGGAGGGAGGAGGGGGAAAGGTGGGGGAAGGGAGGAGGGGTGAAAGGGTGGGGAGGGAGGAGGGGGAAAGGTGGGGAGGGAAGGGAAAGGGGGAGGGGGGGAAAAGGGGGAGGGGAAAGAGTGGAAGGGGAAAAGGGGGAGGGAAAAGGTGGGGAGGAGGGAGGGTTCTTCTGGTTCTTCCTCCTCCTCCCCTTAATTTTTAATGTTTTGTTCCTTTTCTCCCCCTCATCCTTTTCCTTCTTCTTTTTTCTCTTTCTCATCCTCCTCTTTCTTCTTTTCTTCTTTTTCTCAGCCTCCTCCATCTTCTCCTGCTTGTAATTTTTCTTCTTCTCTTTCGCTTTTATCCTTTCTTTGCTTGCTCCTGCGAGTGTGTTTAAAGAGATTGCATCATCATGGAATTTCTCTTCATTTTTCTTTTTCTTTTTTCTATTTTTCCTATTCTCTTTCTCCTTCCTTCTCATTCTTGTTCGTCTTTATTCATATCTTTATTATAACCATAGCGTTATTATTATTCTTTTATTATTTTCTTCATTTATATCTTCATTTCGATCTTATTCTTCTCTTTTCTCTTTCTATCCGTCTTATCATCTTCGTCACAAATTTAGTAAAGGAAGGAACCTAAAAATATAAGAAAGAAAATCACAAAATT